>NC_142063.1:347279131-347294131 GCF_059756535.1 Pantherophis guttatus
AGTAACATAATTAAGTGAATAAAGCCAGCTGCTTTTATTCACATTCACGTTAACCACTGATTTTTTTAAAAAATTATATTTTTGAACCTCCTTATCTCTGACCAATTCACAATGGGGGGAAAAAAAAATCAAGGCCCATCGAATTCTTTTTTTTAAAAAGGAAGTTAAAAAATATAGCTAGTCCTCGACTTACGACCACAATTGAGCCCAAACATTTCATTCCTAAGCAAGACAATTGTGAATTTAGGAAATAAATTTAATAATACATGATAACCAAAAATATAAATGAGTTCTGCCCCATTTTACAACCTTTTTTTGCCAATGGTTCTTAAGTGAATCGCTGAAGTTGTTAAGTGAATCCTGAAGTTGTTAAGCGAACCCTATTGACTTTGCTCATCGGAAGACGGCTGGGAGATTCACAAATGGCGATCATGACATGACTCCGGGACGCTACAACTATCGTCAATCCATGCCAGTTGCCAGCTGCCTAAATGTTAAATCACATGACTGTAGGACATTGTGTTGGTCGTAAGTGCGAGGAGAGGTCCTAAATCCCTTTTGTCAGTGCCGTTGTAACTTGGAACAGTCACCAATGGAATGGTTGTGAGTCGAGGATTACTTGTCGTGCGTGTCGCATGGGCCTGAGACTTGAGTCCCTTAAACACAATTGTGTCTCACAACCCTGGAGGCAAGGCAAGATCTTGCTTGGGTGATTTAGGCCCTGGGTTCAAGTCTCCAAGGTTGCTAAAAGCTTCAACGTTTCTTTCTATTGCTCCTACAGCACCGTTTGCACCATGGGGCTGGTCCTGCCGCTCTGGAGCGATGCCCTCATCCATTTGGACGGCGATGGGTAAGTTTTGGGTCTCACCTGAGGTTGGGAAACTGTCTTCTACTATCAGCTGGCACCCCAGATTTTCTCCCCCGACAGCACTGAGTTAGTCTAGGGCAATGTTTCTCAACTTTAGCCACTTTAAGATGCGTGGACTTCCACTCCCAGAATTCCAGAGCCATCCATGCTTTTAAGATGGATGGACTCCAACTCCCAGCATTCCCCAGCTAGCATGCTTTAAGATGCGTGGACTTCCACTCCCAGAATTCCCCAGCCATCCATGCTTTAAGATGTGTGGACTCCAACTCCCAGAATTGGGCCTCGGTTCTTCAGGCTGTGCTGGCCTCCCAAAAAAATCAAGAAAGACACGTTAAGATTCCTCTAAACATTCTCCTTTTGTGTTCCCCACCTCTGGCCCGAAATCTTGGCCAAACTAAAACGGATTATTTGCATCACGAAACGTAGATTCTGGGAACTGTTAAGGAGACGCCGTCTTCACCCGCTTTCTCATACACAAGCTCTCTAAACTGCTCCTCTGGAATGCAGCCCCTCCCTCCTGGGAATCCAGACTCCAGTCCACTACAGTGGGGGGGGGGGGGAATGCATAAACCTTCCCAACCTCCTTAACTTTAAGCTCAATGGTTTGAAAATTCTCTTTTAAAAGTTTTAAGAGTTCAGAAGAGTTTCAGCCCCTCTTATCTTCCCGCAGGGGCTTCAGCGTTTCCACCGACAACCGGATCCACATCTTCAAACCGGTGTCCGTGCAGGCGATGTGGTGAGTCCATCTCTGCTTCTCCACATTTGCTAAATCCTGCTAAATAAAGATTGGACTGCCATTGGTCAGAAATGGAGTAGGGTCTCCTGCTTGGGTGGGGAGGGGGGGTTGGACTAGATGACCTACAAGGTCCCTTCCCACTCTGTTAAATCTGTTAATCTGAGGCATAAAATAATAAATCCCTCGGTCTGCGAGGACCTGCGACCAAGTGACCCTGGAGAGTTTTCAAACCGGCAATGGCCCTTTCTCGGTGGAGCTGATATCCACAGCTATACTGCCCTTGAACATGGAGGTTCCATTTTGATTCTGAGTCTTGTCGATGCCGTATCCCCTGGGCTGACCAAGTCTATCTCTGCTCAGCTTTTTTTTTGAGGTTATCTGGATGCCTTTGAGCGACAAGCATTTTTAATTTATTGGATAGTTATTGCATTCGGCTTGGGTAGAAACTGCTTCTGCCTTTAGTCTGCTGATGAGGGCTCTCACCCCTTGACCTAATCCAGGTAGTCCTCAATTTATGACCACATCCACAAGGATGCTGCAACAGTCGTAAGTATGAAAAAACAGTCGTAAAGTCCCTTTTTTTTGCAGCGCGGTCATGACTTTGAATGGTCACTAAATGAACTGTTGTAAATCAACTGATCATGGCGAAACTTAACACCGAAGGAAATGGTGGAATAGAATCATTCAAAACAGAGTGCAAAAAGGGGAGACAGAACGAATTGCGAGTGACAAAAATGAAAAAAAAAATACTTTAAAAAATGAGTTAAATACAGTCATGGCCAAAATGGTGGAAACCTTTTGGGAAAAGTGTATTTTTGAGGTTTGATGGCTAAGAACCCCACTTTTTTTCTTGGAGTTTCAAGATAATCCTATTCTACTGCTGGAATAACCTGGGAAGAGCCCAGACCTTCTTAACCCAATGGAAAATCTAGGGAGCCGACTAAAGAAACTGGTTAGTCAGAAGCGACCCAGCAATAAAACCCAGTTAATAGAAGCCATCATTCAATCTCGGTTTCACATGATAACAGCTGCAGATCTCAAAGACTTGGTTCTCTCCATGGGAAGACGTTGTAAGGCCGTCATTCATGCTAAAAGTTACCCAGCTAAGGATTAACTGACATGGGGATCATTTTTGAATATCTGGTTTTTTCTACGTGTTTCACTTTTATTCTTTCTACTGTAACTGCTATTCTAATAGCAAATCCTTCCTAAAAGTGATTGCATTACATTCTTCATTAAATTATCTTTCCATTGATATATAAGTTTATGGTACTACTCCAAAAAAAAAAAAAAAAGTGGTGTTACTAGTTTTAGAAAATAGAAAGGAGCCTGAGTGGCGTAGGAGGCTAATGCCTCCTACTAAGGCAGCATTTAACATCCAGCTGCCTGCAATTACTGCAAGTTCAATTCTCACCAGGCTCAAGGTCGACTCAGCCTTCCATCCTTTCTAAGGTGGGTAAAATGAGGACCCGGATTGTGGGGGCAATAAGCTGACTTTGTATAAAATATACAAAAGCATGAAGGCTATTGCTTAGCGCATTGTAAGCCGCCCTGAGTCTCCGGAGAAGGGCGGCATATAAATCAAATTTAGAAAAGAAAGAGAAGGAAGGAAGGAAGGAAGGAAGGAAAGAAAGAAAGAAAGAAAGAAAGAAAGAAAGAAAGAAAGAAAGAAAGAAAGAAAGAAAGAAAGAAAGAAAGAAAGAAAGAAAGAAAGAAAAGCTGACTTTGTATAAATTTACAAAAAGTATGAAGGCTATTGCTTAACGCATTGTAAGCCGCCCTGAGTCTCCGGAGAAGGGCGGCATATAAATCAAATTTTAAAAAATAAAAATAATTTTAAAAAAAATACACTTTTCCCAAAAGGTTTCCACAATTTGGGCCACGACTGTCATTAAATCGAATTGTCCTCCGGGCGAATTAGCCGGAGCGAATCGTCCCATTCCGGTGATCCAGTCCAATGTTGGCTTGTCAGTTGCTCTTGGTGTCCAGGGAATATGCATCACCTTCTCCGGCACCAGAGTTAGTCGCAAACCCTGGTTTAAAGCTCCTCTCCACCCCTTCTCCTTTTCCTGGAGAGCCCTCCCACCCCCTTCAGAGAAAGCTTTGCCCGGGTTGAGGTCGCCTGCTATTTTTGTCTTCCAAGAAAGCCGTCGGTGACCTCCGTGGAAAGAAAAGAGGAGACGGTGCAGCCAGCTTTCCTTTCCTTGGCACGGATTTATTTTGGATGTTGGCATCTGGGTGCGACCGGGAGGCCAGTCCGTGCCAAGGGCTTAGCATGGCTGCTCTGTTTACATGATGTTTTCTTTGCTTTTTTCCCCACTCACCCCTCCCCTCCAAATCGCCCTCTGCCCAGGCAGCAAAATTGAGGCTGTCAAAGGGTAGCCAGCACTGATGATGTTACCCAGTTGGGTAATAAAACGTCTGCAAGAAAACAACTAAGCTCAGAGAGCTCCAAGGAACCCACAGTCTTCCTCCTCCCCTGCTCCTTCTCCTCCACGGTCATAAGTATGAAAAATGGCCATCCTTCCTTCTCCTCCACTCCACACACCCCACTCCCTTTAGCACTGATGATGTTACCTAGTTGGGTCATGAAACGTCTGCAAGAAAACATCCAAGCTCAGAGATCACCAAGAAGCCCACAATCTTCTTCCTCCTCCTCCTCCTCCTTCCCCACTCCTCCTCCTCACAAACCCCCCTCCCCTTCTAGCACTGATGATGTTCCTTAGTTGGGTCATGAAATGTGTGCCAGAAAATCACCCAGCTCAGAGAACACCAAGGACCCCACAATTATCTCCTCCTCCTCCTCCTCCTCCTCCTCCTCCTCCTCCTCCTCCTCCTCCTCCTCCTCCTCCTCCTTCCCCTCCTCCTCCTCTCCACAAACCACCCTTCCCTTCTAACACTGATGATGTTACTAAGTTGGGTCATGAAATGTCTGCAAGAAAACTACCAAGCTCAGGGAGCACCAAGGACCCCACCTCCTCCTCCTCCTCCTCCTCCTCCTCCTTCCCCTTCCTCCTCCTGTTCCTCCTCCTCCTCTCCACAAACCCCACACTCTTCTAGCACTGATGAAGTTCCCTAGTTGGGTCATGAAATGTGTGCCAGAAAATCACCCAGCTCGGAGAGTACCAAGGACCCCACATTCCTCCTCCTCTCCTCCTCCTTCTCCTTACCTTCCTCCTCCTCCTTTCTGCAAACCCCACTCCCTTCTAGCACTGATAATGTTCCCTAGTTGGGTCATGAAACATCTGCAAGAAAACCACCAGGCTCAGGGAGCACCAAGGACCCCACAATTATCTTCCTCCTCCTCCTCCTCCTCCTCCTCCTCCTCCTCCTCCTCCTCCTCCTCCTCCTCCTCCTCCTCCTCCTCCTCCTCCTCCTCCTCTCCACAAACCCCACTCCCTTCTAGCACTGATGATGTTCCCTAGTTGGGTCATGAAACGTCTGCAAAAAACCCAACCAAGCCCAGAAAGCACCCAGGACCCCTCATTTCAACCCTGAGCTGCAAATATTTTCCTTTGTTCAACCAGGCTCACCTTGCCTCTCTCTCTCCTTCCCACCTCAGGTCTGCCTTGCAGAGCCTCCACAAAGCCTGCGAAGTGTCCCGGATCCACAACTACTACCCCGGCAGCCTTTTCCTCACCTGGGTCAGCTACTATGAGAGCCACATCAATTCCGACCAGTCCTCGGTCAACGAGTGGAACGCCATGCAAGATGTCCAGTCCCACCGTCCGGATTCCCCGGCACTCTTTACGGACGTGTAAGTAGATCGGGGCAGCCCGCTAGGCTCCTGCAAGGACGCCCTCGACCCATAATGTCCAGCAAAAGGAAGAAGGAAAAAAAACAAAACATTTTTACAGGTAGTCCTTCACTTACGACCATAATGGAGCCCAAATTTCCCGTTGCTAAGCGAGACACCCTCAACCCATTCTGTCCAGCAAAAGAAGAAGGAAAAAAACAAAACATTTTTTGCAGGTAGTCCTTCACTTACGACCATAATGGAGCCCAAATTTCCCATTGCTAAGCGAGACACCCTCGACCCATACTGTCCAGCAAAAGGAAGAAGGAAAAAAAACAAAACATTTTTACAGGTAGTCCTTCACTTACGACTATAATGGAGCCCAAATTTCCCGTTGCTAAGCGAGACACCCTCGACCCATACTGTCCAGCAAAAGAAGAAGGAAAAAAAACAAAACGTTTTTACAGGTAGTCCTTCACTTACGACCATAATGGAGCCCAAATTTCCCGTTGCTAAGCGAGACACCCTCGACCCATACTGTCCAGCAAAGGGAGAAGGGAAAAAAACATTTTTACAGGTAGTCCTTCACTTACGACCATAATGGAGCCCAAATTTCCCATTGCTAAGCGAGACACCCTCGACCCATACTGTCCAGCAAAAGGAAGAAGGAAAAAAAAAAAAAACATTTTTACAGGTAGTCCTTCACTTACGACCATAATGGAGCCCAAATTTCCCGTTGCTAAGCGAGACACCCTCAACCCATACTGTCCAGCAAAGGGAGAAGGGAAAAAAACAAAACGTTTTTACAGGTAGTCCTTCACTTACGACCATAATGGAGCCTAAATTTCCCATTGCTAAGCGAGACACCCTCGACCCATACTGTCCAGCAAAAGAAGAAGGAAAAAAAACAAAACATTTTTACAGGTAGTCCTTCACTTACGACCATAATGGAGCCCAAATTTCCCGTTGCTAAGCAAGACACCCTCAACCCATACTGTCCAGCAAAGGGAGAAGGGAAAAAAACATTTTTACAGGTAGTCCTTCACTTACGACCATAATGGAGCCCAAATTTCCTGTTGCTAAGCGAGACACCCTCGACCCATACTGTCCAGCAAAAGAAGAAGGAAAAAAAACAAAACATTTTTACAGGTAGTCCTTCACTTACGACCATAATGGAGCCCAAATTTCCCGTTGCTAAGCGAGACACCCTCGACCCATACTGTCCAGCAAAAGAAGAAGGAAAAAAAACAAAACATTTTTACAGGTAGTCCTTCACTTACGACCATAATGGAGCCCAAATTTCCCGTTGCTAAGCGAGACACCCTCGACCCATACTGTCCAGCAAAAGGAAGAAGGAAAAAAAACAAAACATTTTTACAGGTAGTCCTTCACTTACGACCATAATGGAGCCCAAATTTCCTATTGCTAAGCGAGACACCCTCGACCCATACTGTCCAGCAAAAGGAAGAAGGAAAAAAAACAAAACATTTTTACAGGTAGTCCTTCACTTACGACCATAATGGAGCCCAAATTTCCCGTTGCTAAGCGAGACACCCTCGACCCATACTGTCCAGCAAAGGGAGAAGGGAAAAAAACATTTTTACAGGTAGTCCTTCACTTACGACCATAATGGAGCCCAAATTTCCCGTTGCTAAGCGAGACACCCTCGACCCATACTGTCCAGCAAAAGAAGAAGGAAAAAAAACAAAACATTTTTACAGGTAGTCCTTCACTTACGACCATAATGGAGCCCAAATTTCCCGTTGCTAAGCGAGACACCCTCAACCCATACTGTCCAGCAAAAGAAGAAGGAAAAAAACAAAACATTTTTACAGGTAGTCCTTCACTTACGACCATAATGGAGCCCAAATTTCCCGTTGCTAAGCGAGACACCCTCGACCCATACTGTCCAGCAAAAGGAAGAAGGAAAAAAAACAAAACATTTTTACAGGTAGTCCTTCCCTTACGACCATAATGGAGCCCAAATTTCCCGTTGCTAAGCGAGACACCCTCAACCCATACTGTCCAGCAAAAGAAGAAGGAAAAAAACAAAACATTTTTACAGTAGTCCTTCACTTATGACCATAATGGAGCTCAAATTTCCCGTTGCTAAGCGAGACACCCTCGACCCATCCTGTCAGTAAAGGAAGAAGGAAAAAAAACAAAACATTTTTACAGGTAGTCCTTCACTTACGACCATAATGGAGCCCAAATTTCCCGTTGCTAAGCGAGACACCCTCGACCCATACTGTCCAGCAAAGGGAGAAGGGAAAAAAACATTTTTACAGGTAGTCCTTCACTTACGACCATAATGGAGCCCAAATTTCCCGTTGCTAAGCGAGACACCCTCGACCCATACTGTCCAGCAAAAGGAAGAAGGAAAAAAAACAAAACATTTTTACAGGTAGTCCTTCACTTACGACCATAATGGAGCCCAAATTTCCCGTTGCTAAGTGAGACACCCTCGACCCATACTGTCCAGCAAAGGGAGAAGGAAAAAAAACAAAACATTTTTACAGGTAGTCCTTGGCTTGCCACAATGGAGGCCCAAAATTCTTGTTGCTAAGCGAGACAGTTGTTAAGAGAGAGCTTTGCCCCATTTTACGACCTTTCTTGCCACAGCTGTTAAGTGAATCGCTGCAATTGTTAAGCGAATCACACGGTTGTTAATTGAGTCTGGCTTCCCCAACGACTTTGCTCGTCAGAAGGTCACAAAAGGGGGATCACGTGACCTTGGGACGAAACGGTCGTAAATGTGAACCAGTTGCCAATAAATGTGAACCAGTTCCCAAGTCTCTGGATTTCGATCATGTGACCCTGGGGATGCTGCAACGGTCATAAGTGTGAAAAACAGTCCTAAGCCACTTTTCTCAGTACCGTTGTAACTTCGAATGGCCACTAAATGAACCGTTATAAGTCAAGAACTACCTTTACAGGGGAGTCCTCGACTTACGACCACAATTCTTCCCCAAATTTCCCGCTGCTAAGCGATGCAGTTGTTAAGTGAGCTTTGCCCTGTTTTTCAGCCTCTCTTGCCACTGTTGTTAAGTGAATCACTGCAGTCGTTTAGTTGGTCAAACGGTCGTTAAGCGAATCCAGCTTCCCCGTTGGCTTTGCTTATCAGGAGGTCGCAAAAGGGGATCGTGTGACCCTGGGATGCTACAACTGTCATAAGTACATGCCAGTTTCCAAGCATTTGAAAAACCTTTATTAACACTTAAAATCCAAATATACAAGTTTAAATACCTCTATAACAAAAATACCTCCTTCAACGTCTTTCTGACAGTACTTAATTCTTAACTTTCTTCATCTATTCCCACATATTCCTACTTAATCGACATATTTAATCACATTTTATACCTTATTTTGTTCTATACATTCCTTATTTTTAATTTCTATCCATTACTTAACTTGGGATAATTGGTATCAATGGATACCAGCGTCCGAATTTTGATCACACGCCCGCGGAGATGCTGCAGCGGTCGCGAGTGCAAAAAACGGATCCTAAATCACTTTTTTTCAGTGCCCTTCTAACTTTGAACGGTCACTAAGTGAGCTGTCGTAAGCCGAGGACTACCTGTACTTACGACCTAGATTTGAAGGTCCGACAGTCTCTAACCCCAAAAGTGCTTTCTTTTCAAGAGGCAACTGGACTTTCTGTTTTTTTTTTTTTCTTTTGAAGACGTTTTGCTTCTCGTCCAAGAAGCTTCTTCAACTCAGAGCTGAAGAAGCTTCTTGGATGAGAAGCGAAACGTCTTCAAAAGAAAAAAAAACCCCAGAAATTCCATTTGCCTCTTGAAAAAAAAAAAAGGCTCCTTTGGGACATCCGTGACCCGAGAAGCTCCATTCGACATTTGCAACGAATGATCGCAAGTCACGGACGGCCTGTAAAAAACTTCAGCCGAAGGAACCCCTAGAAAGACCCCAGCCCAAAATCTCATCTGCTCCCCCTTTGGCTGAGCTCGCCTGGCCCTTCCTGGGCTCAGGACATTTATGGCTGGCTTTGGAGTCGTCAGGCAGACTTCATCCCCCCTGGGCTATTTTTACAGCCGGCGATAAAGGCAGAGTGGCGGCCGGAATGCACGGGTCAGTTGTCGGTGCTATATAAGGAAACCTGGAAGGCTCACCTCTCCAGCAAAGGTAGAGGGTGCAAGAAAGAGGCCGGAGCTACGAAGCGGTCAGATGCCCTTATGAGTGCAGGGCCAGGAGGCCACAAAAACTCATCCGGTGGTTATTCCAGCGATGCCGTCCATCTCTTTCCTAAATTTCCACCCTGTGACCTTGACGGATGAGAAATGACCGTTTGATTCATTGACTTATTCCTTCGAGTTACGGGCAGTCCTCGCCTTACGACCACAACGGAGCCCCCTAAATTTCTGTGGCTAAGCCAGACGGGTGTTTAAAGTGAGTTTTCAAACCTTCCTCGCCACCGTGGTTAAGTGAACCGCTGCAGTTGTTAAGTTAGGGGCACGGTTGTTAAATGAATCACTGCACTTAGTCACCCGGCCGTTAAGGGAGTCTGCCTTCCCCGTAGACGTCAATTTTTACAGAAGGTCGTAAAAGGGGGATCACATGTCCCCGGGACCCTGCGACCCGTCATAAATATGAATCAGTTGCCGAGCGTCCGAATTTTGATCATGTGACCACAGGGATACACTTTTTAAAATGTTTTTAATTGTTTGTTATTGTTTTTAATCATGGGGCCAAATTTATATATATCTTTTTAATTGTATTTTAATGTTTGTAGTTTATGTTTTTACTTGGCTGTTCACCACCCTGAGTCCTCAGGGAGAAGGGCGGTATACAAATAAATAAATAAATAAATAAATAAATAAATAAATAAATAAATACATACATACATACATACATACATACATACATACATACATACATACATACATACAGTCATAAGTGTGAAAAACATAAATCATACTTTTTGCAATGCTGTTGTCATTTTGGTCACTAAGTGAATCGTTTTAAGTCGAGGAGTACCTGTATGTGGCTTCCCCACTCAACCAAGGGACTCTGGATAAAACTTACAATTCTAAAACCATGTAAAAAAAACCAAAACAATAGAAGCATCCATAAAATAAATTAAATAAATTAACAGCAGCACGAATAACGTATGCAAAAAACTGGAAACAGGAAAGAACCCCAGCGGAGGAAGAACTAATAGATAAGATCTTAGAATGCACTGAGATGGACAGATTAACAAAAGAAATTAAGGAAAAAGAAGAGACAGACTATTATAGAATATGGAATAAATGGTATAATTGGCTTAAGACTAACAATAAAGAATAATAACTATCAGGAGAGAAAAATAGAAGTACAAAATAGGCTGGTTTAAGAACAGATTTTAATGGGTGTTTTAGTTTTTAATATAGGGCCAAATCATTTAATATGTTTTAAATTTTATAGATATACATGTTTTAATATGGCTGTGCACCGCCCTGAGTCCCTCGGGAGAAAGGCGGTATAAAAATTTAAATAATAAATAAATAAATAAATAAATAAATAAAATAAGAGATGTATCAAATGTGCGGAGTGGAATAAAAATGTAGATAATATGAAGGTAGAAATGTATAATAGTAAAGAGATAACTAAAATGTATAGTTCTCTATAGGGGAAAAAAGGAAAAAAAAGAGGGGGGAAAAAAGGAAAAGGAGGGGAAGAAGATGTAGTAATAGATTAAGATAAAGGGGAAGAAGAATAAAGTAATAACTGGAAGACCACTATGAAACAATGCTTAAATATGACATTTATATGTTGTATGTTGTGTAAATGTCTAATATGTGTTGTAATAAAACTACAAATTAAAAAAATAAAATAAATAAATTAAGTTGAACGTATCGATACCAACCTCGGTTGCACCGGAGGAAAAGGGAAAAGGTTTAAGGGTGCTGTCGGATTCGACCCCGAGGCCCTTCCTGGCCCGCGTCCATTTCCTCCTCCTGATTTCCTCCTCCTGGCTTCCCTCGTTTCAGCCCCACAGAGCGCGAGCGGACGGAGCGCCTGATCAAGACCAAACTCAGAGAGATTATGATGCAGAAAGATCTGGAGAACATCACCTCCAAGGAGGTGAGTGGGGTGGGAAGGAGACCTTTGAGGATGGGGCTTCTCTGCCAGCCGTTGCCACAAAGAAGAGTTGGGGGGGTCCACCTATTCTCCAAAGCACCCGAGGGCAGGAGAAGAAGCAACGGATGGAAACTCCATCAAGGAGAGAAGCAACCTGGAATTAATTTCCTGACATTGAGGACAATCCATTACTGCAGTGTTTCTCAACCTTGGAAGCTTGAAGATGGGTGGACTTCAACTCCCAGAATCCCAGATTCTGGGAGTTGAAGTCCACCCATCTTCAAGCTTCCAAGGTTGAGAAACACTGCATTAATGGAATGGGTTTCCTCTAGAAGTTGTGGTGCTCCATCACCAGCTGATTGTCACGAGCGCATGCCTGCCAGAAACCCGGAAGAGTAGCTGGCGGGAACCGGAAGTTCATTTTCAGACGCGTGCATGCACCCTGGGCAAGTCCTCCTCCGAGTTGCGGCCCAGATGCGTAAGCATGCGTGCTCGAAGCTCACGGGCGCGCGTGCACTCCCTTTTCGGCACTCGGTGCAGAAAACTTCCGCCATCACTAGTCATCTACTCCAACCTCCTCCACAGTGGTCATCTACTCCAACCTCCTGTCCAAGATAGACCTTAAGGTCTATCTTGGACAGGAGGTTGGAGTAGATGACCACTGAGGTGCCTTCCAGCCCTAGAATTCTATGATTCCGGAAGAAAGGAAGGGAGGGAAGGAAAAGGAAAGAAAAGGTGAAGAAAGGAAAATGGTAAAAGGGAGGGAGGGAGATAGGAAGGAAGGAGAGCAAGGGGAGGGAGGGAGGAGGGAAAGGGAAGGAAGGAAGGAGGGGAAGTGGAGGAAGGAAGGGAGGGAGAGAAAGAAGGAAGGAAGAGAAGGGAGGGAGGGAGGGAGGGAGGAAGGAAGGAAGGAAGGAAGGAAGGAGCAAGGGGAGGGAGGAGGGAAAGGGAAGGAAGGAGGGAAAGTGGAAGAAGGAAGGGAGGGAGGGAAAGAAGGAAGGAAGAGAAGGGAGGGAGGAAGGAAGGAGAGCAAGGGGAGGGAGGGAGGAGGGAAAGGAAGGAAGGAGGGAAAGTGGAGGAAGGAAGGGAGGGAGGGAAAGAAGGAAGGAAGAGAAGGGAGGGAGGGAGGAAGGAAGGAAGGAAGGAGAGCAAGGAAAGGGAGGGAGGAGAGAAAGTGGAGGAAGGAAGGGAGGGAGAGAAAGAAGGAAGAGAGGAAGGAAGGAAGGAAGGAATTTATCTCAACCTGGAGTAAAGGAGAAATTTCCTGACAGAACGATTAATCCGTGGAATGGTTTGCCTGGAGTTTTTTAAAGAAGAGACTGGACAACCACGTGTCTGAAATAGAACAGGGTCTCCTGCTTGAGCATGGGGCTGGACTAGATGACCTCCAAGGTCCCTTCCAACTCTGTTCACTTGTTTATCTGCGGTCATAACTCGAGGACTAACTGAATTTTATTTAAAATTATCTGTTTTACTGATTTATTTATTTATTTTGTTCGTTTGTTCGTCAAACATGTGCAAGATAGCGGGTATAGGTGTAAACATAAACAAAGGAAGTCAGTACAGATAAATGGGGACAGATAAATATCTGAAATATCATTTAAAATATTTCATCTTTAAAATTACTTGTTTTGCAAAAAAACGTGTGTTTTGGGGAAACCCGAAACTCGTCCTCTTCCCTTAAGGCTGCCCCTCTCTCTCTCTCTCTCTCCCCCTCTCCCTCCCACCCCAGATCCGAACGGAGCTGGAAATGCAGATGGCGTGCAACCTGCGCGAATTTAAGGAATTCATCGATAACGAAATGATCGTCATTCTGGGCCAGATGGACAGCCCCACCCAGATCTTTGACCACGTCTTTCTGGTGAGACTTTCCTGCCGCAGAGCGGAACAGCCTTCTTTGCTCACCCTTCGGGCTTTCAATCTCACACGGATTTATTTTTTTTAATTTGATTTATATGCCGCCCTTCTCCGGAGACTCAGGGCCGCTTACAATGTGCTCAGCAATAGCCTTCATCCTTTTGTATATTTATACAAAGTCAGCTTATTGCCCCCATAATCCGGGTCCTCAATTTACCTACCTTAGAAAGGATGGAAGGCTGAGTCAACCTTGAGCCTGGCGAGATTCGAACCTGCCGTAATTGCAGGCAGCTGGTCTTAATAACAGGGTGCTTTAGACCACTGTACTACCAAGGCTCCTCACTTCCGGTCCACTAGTGACTAGTGAAACTTTGCTTCCAAAGTCTTGAGTAAATTCCCCAAAAATAGATTCATGGGTTGTGATCCTGCATGCAAGTGGGGTAGAATGGACAGGACAGTTTTGGTAGAATTGTACAGCTTGCATAAGGGCAGTGGTGAAATCCTGCCGGTTCTGTCCGGCTCGTGCGAACCGGTAGCGCCGGCAGCACGTGGTTTGGCGAACTGGTAGCGGCGGCAGCACAGATGTCATTACTTCCTGGTTTTAACCCTCTGCGCGCGCTCAGAAGTCAAAAATAGGACGTGACGACGGCCCATACGCGAGCGAGCACGCATGGCGCAGGCACTTCCGAACCAGTAGGGAAGTTAAGTAGATTTCATCCCTGCATCAGGGGTGTCCACTTTAAGATCTGTGGACTTCAGTTCCCAGAATTCCTCAGCCAGCGGACTTTAAGAGGGGTGGACTTCCACTCCCAGAATTCCCCAGCTACCATGCTTTGTGGATTTCAATTCCCAGAATTCCCCAGCCAGCCATGCTTTAAGACCTGTGGACTTCAACTCCCAGAATTCCCCAGCCAGCCATGCTTTAAGACCTGTGGACTTCAAGTCCCAGAATTCCCCAGCCTGCCATGCTGGCTGGGGAATTCTGGGAGTTGAAGTCCACAACTCTCAAAGTAGCCAAGGTTGAACATTCCTGACTTAGACCAATCTTTCTAAACCTCAGGGACTTTAAAACACGTGGACTTCAACTCCCAGAATTCCTTGCGGACTGGGGAATCCTTGGACTTAAAAGTCCACACCTGTCAAAACTGCTAAAGTTGAGAAAGGTTGGGTTTACGCAGTATTTTAGACCAATCGGAAGACGACAACGGTCAAAGGTTCTCAGCCAGCGGTTTTGAATATTTCTTGCACCCGATATCGCCATATTTGGCATTTTTTTAAATTATTATTCCTATTATTACTTGCATGGCCAGAGGTGCTCTCGGCTGATGTGAGAACTGTTGTGTTTTGCTTTCTCTCCTGCAGGGTTCGGAGTGGAACGCCTCCAATCTGGAAGACTTGCAAACGAGAGGGTGAGTTGGCCGCCCAAATTGTCCTCGCAAAACGCACAAATTTTGGCCTTTTTTTACATATGCTTTTCCTTCTCTCTGCCCTCACCCCACATATTACGAACACTGAAGTAGCCACTACCAACTCCCAAAGCTCTTTTTTTTTCTATATTCATAATCTATTTACGGCAGAGACGGACCAGGGCTTATCTTATCCTTGACTGTTGCCAAACTCCCTGCAGGAAAATTTCGCAGGCTGTGAAAAACTAGGTTAAGCAAAACTGTGAAAAGTGCGATGGACACATTTGTGATATTTGCAGAGTGGTACGGCACAGATAATTTG
>NC_142063.1:347764131-347781631 GCF_059756535.1 Pantherophis guttatus
CATTACTAGGCAAGGGAGTCATTCAATGAATTGCAGCCCATTTTTTTGACCTTTTTTTTTGTTGTTGTTAAACGAATCACTGCCGTTCTTAAGTGAACCATGCGGTCGTTAAGCGAATCCAGCTCCCCCACCCCCATCGGATGGTTCGTCGGAAGGCAGCTGGGAAAGTCACAAACCCCGGGACGGCTCAATTGTCATAAAGATGACTCAATTGCCGAGCGTCTGAATTTTGATCTCGCGACCGTGGGGGATGCTGCAATGGTCGTAAGTGTGAAACACGGTCATAAGTCTGAAGCGGTGTAGGGTTTCCTGCCTAAGCAAGGGGGTTGGACTAGAAGACCTCCAAGGTGCCTTCCCGCTCTGTTACTCTAAATTCTGAAAAGTCATTTTCTTCAGCGTCGTTGTAACTTCGGTCACTAAAGGAATGGTTGTAAGTCAAGAACTAGGTATAATGCTCTACCTGTTGCAAATGAAAACAAGCAAAAATAATAATAATAATAATATCAAAGCATTTCATTGCTTTAATGGGCCTCCTTTAACCCTCCGAGCTCTCCCTTTGAGAAGGCTTCGGCAGGAGTTTCCTTTTATAGCTTTCCTTCCTTTTTTTTTTTTTTTTTCCTTTCTTTCTTTGCAAAAATGTTTTTGGGGTTAAACATAAGTGCCAGAAAACGAATAAAAGCAAAGGGGGAAAGTGACACAACAGCGATAAAACAATCAAAAACGAAACAAATACCTAATTAGCGAACGAAAATAGAACCTGTTTTTCTCTCCGATCCAGAGAAAATGAATCCAGAATAAACACAGGCCTTTCACATCCTGTCCGATCCTTCCTATTGCAAAATACAGGCAGACCTTGGTTTAAAACCACGCCAGGATAATCCGTCATTAAGTGGAGCGGTCGTTAAGTGAGGCCATGCAATGACCCGCCAATGGATTTTTAATGGCCTTCTGTTCCCATGATGGCCAATTGAATCACCCCGGTTGTTAAGCAAGGCATCGTGGGGACTCGACTCGTGGCTTTCCCTGCCGGGTTTCCCCGTCGATTGTGTTTTCCACAAACCCAAGAATATTTTCGGCCAATATTGATCCCCGTGGCCCCAGGAGGCTTGTAACTATTGTAAATGCAGGAATCAATCGAGCCCAAAATGTTTTTAAGTTGAGTCCTAGACAGCCACTGGTCTGAAATGGGATGGGTTCTCCTGCTTTTGAGCTGGGGGCTGGACTAGAAGACCTCTGAGGTCCCTTCCAGCTCATTCCTATTCTTATTCTTATATTCCATTCCAATTCATCCCATATACAGCAAGCTAGAATTCCATTCCATTCCACTCCACTCCACTCCTGTATTGTATTGTATTGTACTCCATTCCATTCCACTCCATTCCATTCGATCCATTCCATATTTTCTATTCTATTCTATTCCATTCCATTCCACTCCACTCCTGTATTGTATTGTATTCCATTCCATTCCACTCCATTCCATTCGATCCATTCCATATTTTCTATTCCATTCCATTCCACTCCATTCTTGTATTGTATTGTATTCCATTCCATCCGTTCCATATTTTCTATTCTATTCTATTCCATTCCACTCCACTCCACTCCTGTATTGTATTGTATTCCATTCCATTCCACTCCATTCCATTTGATCCATTCCATATTTTCTATTCCATTCTATTCCACTCCATTCTTGTATTGTATTGTATTCCATTCCATCCGTTCCATATTTTCTATTCCATTCTATTCCATTCCACTCCACTCCAGTATTGTATTGTATTGTATTGTATTCCATTCCATTCCACTCCATTCCATTTGATCCATTCCATATTTTCTATTCCATTCTATTCCACTCCATTCTTGTATTGTATTGTATTCCATTCCATCCGTTCCATATTTTCTATTCTATTCTATTCCATTCCACTCCACTCCACTCCTGTATTGTATTGTATTCCATTCCATTCCACTCCATTCCATTTGATCCATTCCATATTTTCTATTCCATTCTATTCCACTCCATTCTTGTATTGTATTGTATTCCATTCCATCCATTCCATATTTTCTATTCTATTCTATTCCATTCCATTCCACTCCACTCCTGTATTGTATTGTATTCCATTCCATTCCACTCCATTCCATTCGATCCATTCCATATTTTCTATTCCATTCCATTCCACTCCATTCTTGTATTGTATTGTATTCCATTCCATCCGTTCCATATTTTCTATTCTATTCTATTCCATTCCACTCCACTCCACTCCTGTATTGTATTGTATTCCATTCCATTCCACTCCATTCCATTTGATCCATTCCATATTTTCTATTCCATTCTATTCCACTCCATTCTTGTATTGTATTGTATTCCATTCCATCCGTTCCATATTTTCTATTCTATTCTATTTCATTCCACTCCACTCCACTCCTGTATTGTATTGTATTCCATTCCATTCCACTCCATTCCATTTGATCCATTCCATATTTTCTATTCCATTCTATTCCACTCCATTCTTGTATTGTATTGTATTCCATTCCATCCGTTCCATATTTTCTATTCTATTCTATTCCATTCCATTCCATTCCTTTCCACTCCCATATTCTGTTCTGGGACGGGAGAGGAAGGAAAGAAAAAAATACCTCGGGGACCTCGGAGGTCTTCTAGTCCAACCCCCTGCTCAAGCAGGAGACCCTACACTGTTCCAAACAAAAGGCCGTCCAGTCTCTTCTTGAAAATCTCCAGTGATGGAGCACCCACAACTTCTGGTGGCAAACTGTTCCACCGGTCAATCATCCTCACTGTCAGGAAGTTTCTCTCCTTGATTAGTTTCCAACCATTGTTTCTTGTCCTGCTCTTTGGAGAACAGGTGGACCCTCTCATTCCAGATGTCTGGTGGGACAGTCACATTTTGTGTCCAGGCAGGTTGGCCCTTTCCCTGCCTCCATCAGAGCAGCCCCCTGCTGCTCTATCCCCCTTCTGCCCCCCAAAGCCCCCTCCCCTTCTGACACCCCCCTTTCTTCTTCTCTCCCTCCCAGGCTACCCTGACCACATGGCCTTCGCCGAGTTCCGCCGGCGCTTCGACGTCCTGGCTCCTCACCTGACCAAGAAGCACGGGCGCCATTATATCGTCACGGATGAGAAGAGGGTACGCAGGCTGGAATTGGGGAGGGGCTGGCTGGGCCAAGTGGACGGGGGTCGGGTTTGGGGTCTGGGTCCTTAGACCTCCTTACCCCAAGACCTGGGGTAGCTGCACTCACGAGGGGGGCAGAGTGCATAGGATGAGCCTGGAGCAGGGATGAAATCCAGCAGATTCTGACGAACTGGTAGCGGAAATATTGAGTAGTTCGGAGAACCGGCAAATACCACCTCTGGTTGATCCCAGAGTGGGATGGGAATGGGGATTTTGCAATATCCTTCCCCTGGAGTGGGGTGGGAATGGAGATTTTCCAGGATCCTTCCCCCGGAGTGGGGTGGGAATGGGGATTTTGCAGTATCCTTCCCCTGGATTGGGGTGGGAATGGAGATTTTGCAGGATCCTTCCCCTGGAGTGGGGTGGGAATGGAGATTTTGCAATATCCTTCCCCTGGAGTGGGGTGGGAATGGGAATTTTGCAGTATCCTTTCCCTGGAATGGGATGGGAATGGGGAGTTAGCAGTATCCTTCTCCTGGAGTGGGGTGGGAATGGGGATTTTGCAGTATCCTTCCCCTGGAGTGGGGAGGGAATGGAAATTTTGCAGTATCCTTTCCCTGGAGTGGGGAGGGAATGGGGATTTTGCAGTATCCTTCCCCTGGAGTGGGGAGGGAATGGGGATTTTGCAGTATCCTTCCCCTGCCACGCCCACTAAGCCACACCACGCCCACAGAGCCGGTAGTAAAAAAATTTGGATTTCCCCACTGGCCTGGAGTTTTTGGGGTGGAGGGGAACGTGCTCTCTGACCCCCCTTCTGCTTTCTCTCTCCCCCCACCTTGTCTTCCCCCCCGCCCCCACCAGGCTGCGGAAGAGCTGCTGCAGTCCCTGGAATTGGAGCAAAGTTGCTACCAGATGGGCTTGAGCCGGGTGAGATGAACAGGGCCGAGAAGACCACCGGGGGGGGGGGTATCTTTTGGGTGGGTGGGTGCGCAACAGGAGGGTAGTCAGGACAGGGGAAGTTCAGGTAGTCCTCGACTTAACGACTAAAATTGAGCTCAACATTTCCATCGCTAAGCAAGGCGGTGCTTAAGTGAGTTTCACCCCATTTTATGACCTTTCTTGCTGCAGTCGCTAAGCGAATCACTGCAGTTGTTAACTTAGGAACGCAGTTGTTAAGTGGATCCGGCTTCCCCCCCCTCCCCCTTTGACTTTGCTAGTCAGAAGGTCGCAAAAGAGGATCACTTGACCCCGGGACACGTCATATATACGAGTCAGTGGCCAAGCGTCCGAATTTGGATCCCGTGACTGTGAGGATGCTGCAACGGTCATAAAAGGGTGAAAAACGGTCACTTTTGCCAGTGCCGTTGTAACTTGGAACGGTCACTAAATGAATCTTTATGCCCTGTTGCTTCGCTCCGTGGTCACGTGCCCAAGATTTGGGTGGTTTTTCCGTTCCTTTCCAGCCAAAAAAACCCCACCAATTCAAATGGAACAGGTTCGCTTAACAACCACGGCGTTCACTTAATGACGGAGTTCACTTAACGACCACAGCATTCGCTTAACCATTGCAGGCTTTGCATAACAACCCCGTCGTTCACAAAAATGGCCGTAAAATTATTTTGTTACATGGGTGCCTCGCTTTAGGACCAGAATGACTCATCACCGGAGTTCCGGGCTTAGTGACAGTCGTAAGCCGAGGACTGCCTTGTTCCCAGCGTGTCAGCCACCCACCCACCCACCCACCTCCTCCTCCAAAAAGCATTTGCCAAACGCAGCCAATTTCCAAATTCTGCAGCGTGTTATAATTTGCCGGGGAGGTGTGTTTCTCGGGCGGGGCGCATTCCTCCCTGCCTCGGACGCACCCCGTCTTCTTCCCGAGGAAACCTGGAATGTGCAAACGAGCCCAGAGTCACCCCCACCCCGTCTCCGAGCCCACCCGGGGCCTTGCGCGGGCTGGGGACGATGGGCACGGCGATCCCACGTGCGCCCTCGGTGGACGGACGCCAGGCAAAAGCTGTTGGCAAGAGAGACGCGATGAGGATTCTGGCTCTCGTCCTGCGAGCACGCACGCACACACACACATGGAGTGGCAGCGCTCGGGGGTGGTGGTGAAGTCAGCCCCCCTGGCATGCCAGGAAGATGCCCAGCCCCCCCTCCCCTCCCCTTCCAGGGAGGGGGCGGATGGCTGATTCACTCCAGGAGGAGATTCGAGACGCTTCCTCGCAGCCACCAAGTTATGGGGAGCTTCCTTGCCGCGGCTCCTGCCAAACGGGGAGCATTTAGCCCTCGCAGCCTCGGTTAGAAAGGGGGGGGTCTCCTTCCTCCAGGCCTCCAGGCCGGGGGGGGGGAAGGAAAAGGGCCCTCTCCATGCCCTGCCCCCCTGGCACCTTGGAAGCCCGTTCAGCACCCGGATTGGGGCATCGACTCTCCCTTTTGCCCCCTGCCCTGGTCCAGGGAATCGAACCCTTGCGGTTCCTTTTCACAATGTGGGCCCTCGGAGGGCCTAAGCGGGGCCCCTGGGGGACCCCTGCATCCCCCCTCCCAAAGGAGGACCCTTCCTCAGCCGAAAACCCCCTCTGAAGCTCCACATTGAGGGCCAGCGGGCGTCCGAGCCCCGTTTTCTCCGTGCGGGAGCCTGCCCTGCGGCCGGGACTGACCCCATCTTTCGGCATTGCCCCCCTCCCACTTCTCTCCTTCTGCCCCCCCCCTACCTCTGCTCCCCCCCCCCAGGTGTTCTTTCGGGCAGGGACCTTGGCTAAGCTGGAGGAGCAGCGGGATAAGCAGCTGTGCCGAAGCATCACCCTGTTTCAAGCCGCCTGCCGGGGCTTCCTTGCACGCCAGCACTTCAAGAAGAGGAAGGTAGGTTGTGTTGGATGGAGTCTGTCTGTCTGTCTGTCTGTCAAGGGGCAGGTTTGTAGCCTGGGGCTCTCTGAGCTCGTCGGTTTTCCTGGCAGACGTTTCGTGACCCAACTAGGGAACATCATCAGTGCACTGATGATGTTACGCAGTTGGGTCACGAAACGCCTGCCAGGAAAACCGACGAGCTCAGAGAGCGCTGACGACCGCACAGTTCTTTTTCTCCTTCTTTCTTCTCTTTCTCCTTCTCTTTCTCCTCCTTCTCCTCCTCCCCTCCACAAACACCACATCACCGCTGATGTTCTTACCTAGTTGGGTCATGAAACATCTATACGGAAATCACCAAGCTCAGAGAGCACTAAGGACCCCACAGTCTTCTTCCTCCTCCTCCTCCTCCTCCTCCTCCTCCTCCTCCTCCTCCTCCTCCTCTTCCTCCTCCACAAACCCTCCTCCCTTCTAGCAGTGATGATGTTCCCTAGTTGGGTCGTAAAACATCTGCAAGAAAATCACCCAGCTCAGAAAGCACCAAGAACCCCAGCCTTCCTCCTCCTCCTCCTCTTCCTCCTCCTCCTCCTCCTCCACAAACCCTCCTCCCTTCTAGCAGTGATGATGCTACCTAGTTGGGTCGTAAAACATCTGCAAGAAAAGCACCGAGCTCAGGGAGCACAAAGGATCCCCCTTCTTCCTTCCTTCCTTCTAGCACTGATGGCATTACCTAGTATGGTAATGCAATGTCTGCAAAGAAATCACCAAGCTCAGAGAGCACCAAGGACCCCACAGTCGTCTTCCTCCTCCTCCTCCTCCTCCTCCTCCTCCTCCCTGCAAACCCCCCTCCCTTCTAGCACTGATGATGCTACCTAGTTGGGTCATGAAACATCTGCAAGAAAATCACTGAGCTCAGGGAGCACAAAGGATCCCCCTTCTTCCTTCCTTCCTTCTAGCACTGATGGCGTTACCTAGTATGGTAATGCAATGTCTGCAAAGAAATCACCAAGCTCAGAGAGCACCAAGGACCCCACAGTCGTCTTCCTCCTCCTCCTCCTCCTCCTCCTCCCTGCAAACCCCCCTCCCTTCTAGCACTGATGATGCTACCTAGTTGGGTCATGAAACATCTGCAAGAAAATCACTGAGCTCAGGGAGCACAAAGGATCCCCCTTCTTCCTTCCTTCCTTCTAGCACTGATGGCGTTACCTAGTATGGTAATGCAATGTCTGCAAAGAAATCACCAAGCTCAGAGAGCACCAAGGACCCCACAGTCGTCTTCCTCCTCCTCCTCCTCCTCCTCCTCCTCCTCTCCCCAACCCCCCCTCCCTTCCAGCCCTGATCACGTTACCTACTTTGGGTCGTAAAACATCTTGCAGCTCAGGGAGCGCCAAGGACCCCTGTGCCTGGGTATATCTGGGCGTGCAGATATCTCTTCCTTAAAAGTCAGGCGAGGCAGAAATGCAGTGACTCACACGTACAACACACACACACACACACACACACACAGAAACACACAGAAACACACTCCTGCCCTCCTCCCTCCACTCACTGCTGTGTTTATGCCTCTCTTCTTATCCTAAAATGGGCAGCTTTGCCTCTTCCAAAAAAAAAATCTCCGGCCGGGAAGTAGAACTGTGGGCTCCATAAGGAAACCATCTGAAGTAGCAGCAACGGCAGCAGCTTCCCTCCCTCCCACCCCCATTCCACTTGTTCCCCCCCCCCACTCCCCACTCGGCCTTGAAAACTGCCTCTTCAGCACTGCCAACAGGTAGGAAGGGAATTGTGTGCTCCCCGTGCCTCTTCACCATTCTCCGTTGTGCAAGGTGTGTTGGTGTGTAATTTGTGTGTAGGTGTGTATGTGTGTGCGGAGAACCACCTTGTCTTTCCTGGAGAAAGGAAGGCAAGGTAGGTGGGTCTGGGGGCCATTGTGGGGGGGGAGCGGGGGGCTCAGAAAGCAGTGCAAGGGGCTCTCTCTCTCTCTCTTTATTTTATTTTAATTCATTTGTTTATATTTATTTATTAAATTTCCGGTGCCCCTCCAAGACGACTCAGGGTGGCTTCCAGATCAAAAGATTTTTTTGCTCGTTGCACAAGCTGGCAGAGGTTTTTGGGGTGCAGCTGTGAAGAACTGTCTGTGGAGATTCCCCCAGTCATCCAGGCCGAAATAAATAGAGATAGATAGATAAATAGAGAGATAAATGGAGAGAGAGAGAGATGAGATAGATAGATACCAGATAGATAGATAAATAGATATAGATGAGAGATAGATAGAAGAGATAGATGAGAGAGAGAGATAAATAAATAAATAGAGATAAAGGAGAGATAAATAGAGGTGCCTTTTTTTTCAAGAGGTAACCAAATTTTCTGGTTTTTTTCTTTGAAGGCGTTTCGCTTCTCATCCCAGAAGCTTCTTCCGCTCTGACTGAATGGTGGGGAAGGGAAGGATTGATACTCCTTGCAGACAGCTGGTCATTTGCATCCTTTTAGAGGCTCCTTAAGGCCCCTTGGAGGTTTACCTGTGTCCTCAGGGTCACCTGAGTGGTGCAAATGGGTGTGGAGCCTTTTGGGAACTGCTGAAAGGATCTGTGTTGTAGACTGGAGATAGATGAGGTCCTATCCCTCCCCCTCTGTGGAGGGAGGGCTGTTCAATTTGGACACAGATGGCCTCTTGGACCCCTCTTTCAAAGCAGCCCTCCTCTCTGCCCAAAATGTGGACTTTGCTGCCTTCAAAAGAGGGGCCTGTGTCTTTTTTTAAATGCAAATGGAAGGGCTGAATCGTATCCAGATCTGCTTGTTCTCCTTCCCTTCCCCGCCATCCAGTCAGAGCTGAAGAAGCTTCTTGGATGAGAAGCAAAACGTCTTCAAAAGAAAAAAACCAGAAAGTCCAATTGCCTCTTGAAAGAAAAATGCACCTTTGGGACAACTGTTAAGATAGGGGCCAAAACAGGAGGCAACATGCCCCCTCCCCCTTATTCTAAGCCACAATTCATCTCCCTTTGTGAGTTATATTTTTTATCCGGCCTTTTATTCCTTTTTACAAAGAACTTAAGGTGGAGAACATATCAAATGTGTGATCCTCCTCCTGTTTTTCCCCCTGTCAACAACCCTCCCTCTTGTTATTGATTGATTGATTGATTGATTGATTGGGTCGATTTATATGCCGCCCTTCTCCGGAGATTCAGGGCGGCTTACAATGCGTTAAGCAACAGCCTTCATACTTTTGTATACAGTATACCTGCTTAGTAGGGCTTTCGCCCCCCCCCCCAAGTGGTGTTCTTTTTTTATACAAAGTCATCTTATTGCCCCCACAATCCGGGTCCTCATTTTACCTACCTCAAAAGGATGGAAGGCTGAGTCAACCTTGAGCCTGGTGAGATTCGAACTTGCAGTAATTGCAGGCAGCTGGTGTTACTTTAACAGTGCTTTAGTCTGCTGCGCCACCGAGGCTCTTCTCTGAGTTCAGAGGCCTGGACCTTCAGGTGGGGCCCTGGGTTTTCGGCAAGATTAGACCATTTCCCCCCCAAGAAATGTCTTTTCAAAAATCAGACGATAATAAAGGTGCTCCATCCATCCAGGGCTGGAGGTTTTCCAGAAAAGATTGGACAAAGATTGGATTTCATCTAGGGTGGCATAAGGATGCCTGCTTGGGCAAAGAGGTTGGACTAGAAGACCTCCAAGGTCCCCTTCCCTTCCATCCCTAGGATTCTTTGACCCGTAGCCCTTCACTTACGACTACAATTCAGCCCAAAAACTCCGTTGTTAAGCAAGACAGTGAAATGAATTTTGCCCTATTTTTACAACTTTGCTTGGCACGGCGGTTCAGTTGAGTCACTGCCGTTGTTAAGTGAGTCACACAGCTGTAAGCGAATCTGGCTTCCCTGTTGACTTTGCTTGACACAACGCCACAAAAGGGGATCGAGTGACTCCGGGGGCGCTGCCACCGTCATAAATACGCCCAGAGTCTTTTGGGAGTTGGGCGGCATAGAAATGCAATAAAATTAAATTAAATTAAATTAAATACGAGCCAAACATCTGAATTCTGCTAAGTGTCAAGAACAGTCATGAAAGTCCCTTCTTTCAGTGCCATTGTAACTTCAGATGGTCACTAAAGGAATGGTTGTAAGTTGAGGACTATGCTTATAGAGAGGAAGTGGTAATACAGGTTATGCTGTAAATTGCCCATAGTCACTCTGAAGTGAAGTGAGATGGATGGCAGAGAGATAGGTAGGTAGGTAGATAGATCAATCAGTGGAATGAATGGAATGGAACAGCAGAACAGAATAGAATAGAACGAGATAAATAAATAGAGATAAATAGATGAGAGAGAGATAGAGAGATAGAGAAAAATGGAGATGGATAGATGAAGGAGAGATAAATAGAGAGAGATAAATAGAGATATAAAGAGAGAGAGTGAGAGAGAGATGAGTGAGAGATGGAGAGATAGATGAGCGATAGAGAGAGAGATATAAATACATGAGAGAGAAAAAAAGAGATAAATAGATAGATAGATAAATAGATAAATGGAGAGAGATGAGAGAGAGATGAGATAGATAGATACCAGATAGATAGATAAATAGATAAAGGAGAGATAGATAGAGATGGATAGAAGAGATAGATGAGAGAGAGAGATAAATAGATAAAGGAGAGATGAGAGAGATAAATAAAGAGAGAGAAAAGAGAGAGATAAATAAAGATAAATAGATGAGAGAGATATAGATGAGAGAGAGAGAGATAAATAGAGAGCGAGATAAAAAAGAGATAAATAGAGATGATGGAGAGATGGAGAGATAGATGAGCGATAGAGAGAGAGAGATATAAATAGATGAGAGAGAAAAAAGAGATAAATAGAGAGATAAATGGAGAGAGAGAGAGATGAGATAGATAGATACCAGATAGATAGATAAATAGAGATAAAGGAGAGATAGATAGAGCTAGATAGAAGAGATAGATGAGAGAGAGAGAGATAAATAAATAGAGATAAAGGAGAGATGAGAGAGATAAATAGAAAGAAAAGAGAGAGATAAATAGAGATAAATAGATGAGAGAGAGAGAGATGAGAGAGAGAGAGAGAGATGAGAGATAAATAGAGAGATAAAAGAGATAAATAGAGATGAGTGAGAGATGGAGAGATAGATGAGCGATAGAGAGAGATATATAAATAGATGAGAGAGAAAAAAAGATAAATCGATAGATAAATAGATAAATGGAGAGAGAGAGATGAGATAGATAGATACCAGATAGATAAATAGAGATAAATGAGAGAGATAGAGATAGATAGATGAGAGAGAGAGATAAATAAATAGAGATAAAGGAGAGATGAGAGAGAGAAATAGAAAGAAAAGAGAGAGATAAATAGAGATAAATAGATGAGAGAGAGAGAGATGAGAGAGAGAGAGAGAGATGAGAGATAAATAGAGAGATAAAAGAGATAAATAGAGATGAGTGAGAGATGGAGAGATAGATGAGCGATAGAGAGAGATATATAAATAGATGAGAGAGAAAAAAAGATAAATCGATAGATAAATAGATAAATGGAGAGAGAGAGATGAGATAGATAGATACCAGATAGATAAATAGAGATAAATGAGAGAGATAGAGATAGATAGATGAGAGAGAGAGATAAATAAATAGAGATAAAGGAGAGATGAGAGAGAGAAATAGAAAGAAAAGAGAGAGAGAGAAAAGAGAGAGATAGAGATAAATAGATGAGAGAGAGATATAGATGAGAGAGAAATAGAGAGATAAAAGAGAGAGAAATAGAGAGAGATGAGAGAGAGATTACCTATCTATCTATCCCTCTCTGAGAGGTGAGAGAGAGAAATGTAGCAAAACAGAGCCAGCATGGTCTTCTCTTCAGTTGAGTTCTTCCTTTGGCCCTTTTTGAAGTCTTGGGAAGGATCACGGAGAAGGGCCGAGGGGTCTCGGCCTGTCTAGGGGAAGGGGCTCTTCTTGACCTGACAAGCTTTCCCCCCCCCCCTTCTTGTCACCCCCCCCCCCCCAATGCAGATCCAGGACCTGGCAATCCGCTGTGTTCAGAAGAACATCAAGAAGAACAAGGGAGTGAAGGGCTGGCCTTGGTGGAAGCTCTTCACCACCGTCCGGCCTCTCATTGAAGTCCAGCTCACGGAGGACCAGATCCGGGCCAAAGATGTGCGTGGGTCTCTTGGCTGGAGAAGGGAGGGAGGGAGGGAGGGACCTTAGGTTGTGGGTCTTTAAGAACGATTGGGGAGGTTGTCTGGTTGACCATTGATCCTTCTAGCCTAGTGTTCCTCAACCTTGGAAGCTTGAAGATGGGTGGACTTCAACTCCCAGAATCCCCCAGCCAGCAGCGCTGGCTGGGGGATTCTGGGAGTTGAAGTCCACCCATCTTCAAGCTTCCAAGGTTGAGAAACACTGCTCTAGCCCAAGGCCTCTCAACCTTTGGCTACGATGGGTGGACTTACACTCCCAGAATTCCCCAGCCAACAAGGGTCGGATCAGGTTCAAGAGAAGATTGGGCCTCCGTTTCTCAAGGATGGTATAAGGACTTTGGCCCTGGGCCAGAAGGTTGGACTAGAAGACCTCCAAGGTCCCGTCTACATCCACCCATCTGAAAGCATGCTGGCTGGGGAATTCTGGGAATCGAAGTCCAACCTGGAAATATGGTGGAATTTTGGGATAGTCAACGATCAGTCCAAAAAATGCCTTACCTTCAGAAGTTGTGGATGCTCCATTGCTGGAGGTTCTCAATAAGAGATCGGACAGCCTGACATTCTGAAATGGGATAACGTCTCCTTCCTGAGCAGGGGGTTGGACTACCCTTCCAGCCCTATGATTCTAGGGGAAGGGAGGGAGGGAGGTAGGAGAAAAGAGGGATGGAGGGGGAGGAAGGGAGGAAATAAAAAAGATGAGGAAGGGAGGAGGGGAAGGGAGGAAGGAAGGAGAAAAGATAGGAAGGAAGGGAGGGAGGAAGGAAGGAAAAAAGATATAGGAAGGAAGGAAGGAAAGAGGAAGGAGGGAGAGGGAGGGAGGAAGGAAGAAAGGAAAAAAGGGAGGAGGGAGGGGGAGGGAGGAAGGAAGAAGGGAAAAAAGATAGGAAGGAAGAAAGGAAGGAAAAAAGAGGAAGGAGGGAGGGGAGAAAAGAAGGGAAAAAGATAGATAGGCAGGAAGGAAGGAAGGAAAAAAGATGAAGGAGGGAGGAAGGAAGGAAGGAAAAAAGATAAGGAAGGAAGGGAGGGAGGAAGGAAGGAAGGAAAAAAGATATAGGAAGGAAGGAAGGAAAGAGGAAGGAGGGAGAGGGAGGAAGGAAGGAAAAAAGATAGATAGGAAGGAAGGAAAAAAGGAAGGAGGGAGAGGGAGGGAGGAAGGAAGGAAGGAAAAAAGGAAGGAAGGGAGAAAAAAAAGGAAGGAGGGAGAGGGAGGAAGGAAGGAAAAAAGATAGATAGGAAGGAAGGAAAAAAGAGGAAGGAGGGAGGGGGAGGGAGGAAGGAAGGAAGGAAAAAAGGAAGGAAGGGAGGAAAAAAGATAGGAAGGAGGAAGGAATGAAGCAAGGAAGGATAAAGGAAGGAAGGAAGGAAGGAAAAAGGGAGAGAGGGAGGGAGGGCATGCAATGTGTAGAAGCTCCTGAGAAGGAGATCCAACCTGGAACTTAGGAGAAATTTCTTGGCCATTAGAAGAATGAACCAGAGCGGAAGGAATTTCCTCCAGAAATTGTGGGTGCTCCATCCCTGGAGGTCTTCAAGAGAAGGTGGGGAAGGTGGAAGGACCCTTGCCTGGGGCAAGGGGTTGGACTAGAAGACCTCCAGGGTCCCTTCTGGGAGGCCACCTTCCCAATAAGCCCCCCGCTTCCCAGTCCAGGGGCCAGAAAATCAGGCGCCCCAGAGTTGCTCTCGAAGCCTCCTTTCCCTTTTTTCTCCCTGCAGGAAGAAATCCAACAGCTGAAGGTCCGCTTGGAGAAGGTGGAGAAAGAGCGGAACGAACTGCGGCTGAGCGGCGACCGCTTGGAGAGCAAGGTGAGGCCGCGAACCCCCCCCTCCCCTCAACCACAGGCGGTCCTCGACCTACGACCGTTCGCTGAGGGACCGTCCGAAGTTACAACGGCACTGAAAAAAAGCGACTTATTTTTCACAACCCCTTTTTCACACTTTACGGCCATTGCAGCCTCCCCGTGGTCACGTGATCGAAATTCAGACCCTTGGCTCACATTTGACTCACACTTACGACCCGGTGTCCCGTGATCCCCTTTTGCGACCGTCTGGCGAGCAATGTCAATGAGCGAAGCCAGATTCCCTTAACCACCGTACTGATCCGCTCTACAGCTGTGGCAAGGAAGGTCGTAAAATGGGGCAGAACTCAGTTTTATTTTATTCAATTTATATACCGCCCTATTCCCGAAGGACTCAGGGCAGTGAACGGGCACAAGATAAAAAATACATCATACAAAAGTTAAAATAAAGTTATTGCTTAACGCATTGTAAGCCGCCCTGAGTCTCCGGAGAAGGGCGGCATATAAATCAAATTAAAAAAAAGAAAAAAAAAAACCAATTAAAAGTACATTAAATAATTTTGGCCCAAAATTTAACAACAGTTCAATTTGTTTAAACAGTTTTAACAACTGTCTCGCTTAGCGATGGAAATATGTGGGGCTCAGTTGCAGGTCATAAGCCGAGGACTGCCTGTGCAATCATGGGTGGCATTTGCAAGTTCCCTGGGCTTTTAGGATGATGGACATGAGGACAGACGGATCTTGAGAAGATCGGAGGGAGCAGGAAGGAGATTCTCCTCTTCCCCTGATCTGGCTTTGGATCTACCCAACCATCGCTGCTCCGTTTGGCAAGCAGCATCTCTTCAAGGCTGATGAAATTCATTAATTAAATTTATATGCTGCCCATCTCACCAACAAGGTGACTTCAAACTTGTGGACTTCCACTCCCAGAGTTCTCCAGCCAGCTATGCTATATTTTATTTTATTTTATTTTATTTTATTTTATTTTATTTTATTTTATTTTATTTTATTTTATTATTTTATTTTATTTTATTTTATTTTATTTTATTTTATTTTATTTTATTTTATTTTATTATTTTATTTATTTTATTTTATTATTTTATTTTATTTTATTTTATTTTATTTTATTTTATTTTATTATTTTATTTTATTTTATTATTTTATTTTATTATTTTATTTTATTTTATTTTATTTTATTATTTTATTATTTTATTATTTTATTCTTTCTTTCTTTCTTTCTTTCTTTCTTTCTTTCTTTCTTTCTTTCTTTCTTTCTTTCTTTCTTTCTTTCTTTCTTTCTTTCTTTCTTTCTTTCTTTCTTTCTTTCTTTCTTTCTTGCATTTATATGTCGCCCTTCTCCAGAAGGACTCAGGGCGGCGAACATTAAAAACATGTACAACAAAATCCCATTTTAAACCAAATTAACTAATAAATAATAAAACCCAGAATCAGAGTCAGCCTATTTGCTTGAACAGCCAAGTCTTCGGGGAATGAATTTTTTAAAATTCATTTTAAAATGAATCAGCTCCCCCCAGAGATAAGGAGAGTCCAAGACCTCGGTGCCTTCCGCCGTGCCCTTAAAGCCCACTTTTTCCAGCAAGCCGGGCTGGCTTAGGAAGAAATTTTTTAAATTTTTAAATGTTTAATTGGTTTGTGGTTTTTTAAATTTTGGGCCAAATTTATATAGATTTTAATTGTTTTTAATATTTGTATTTCATGTTTTTAATTCTGGCTGTGCACCGCCCTGAGTCCTCAGGGAGAAGGGCGGTATATAAATTGAAAATAAATAAATAAATAAATAAAATAAATAAAACAAATTTCTATACATAAATAGTCAAATCAATAAATAAATTCCATAAATATTTTTTATCAGCACATTCTATAAATAAGTAAATAAATAGGAAATAAATAATTCTATAGATAAATAAACTCCTTTTTGCGAATAAATAAATTTTATGTAGAAAGAAAGAGAAAGAAAGAAAAAGAAAGAAAGAAAAGGGAAGGAAAGGAAAGGAAAAAGAAAGAAAGAAATTTTAGAAAGAAAGAAAAATAAATTTTAGAAAGAAATAAATGAATGAAAGCGATCCTTAAATTAACCCAATCTGTCCTTTAAATCCAGTGGCAGGGTGTTCCACAGAGCCAGATGTTGGGAGGGGACCTTCTAATGCACCTGGGATTTTCCTCTGCCGATTCTCAAAGAGGGAAAGGAATTCCAGGGGGGGTTCCATTCCCCCCACCTCAGCTTTTGGCCAACCTTTGGTTTCCTCCCCCCCCTCTCAGGTCGCAGAGCTGACGTCGGAGCTGACGGACGAGAGAAACACGGGAGAATCGGCTTCCCAGCTTCTGGACGCAGAGACAGCCGAGCGCCTCCGGGCGGAGAAGGAAATGAAGGACCTGCAGGTCAGCCGAGAGGTTCAGGGTCGGGGTTGGATTCACAAGTGACGCTCAGGGTGCCTCTGGAATACAGGTAATCCTCGATTCACGACAGCTCGTTTAGCGACCGTCCCAAAGTTACAACGGCATTGGGGAAAAAAGGTGACTCGCAACCCTTTTTTCACACTTAACAACCGTTGCAGCATAACCTATCACGCGGTCACTTTCTCCAGGGCATTTCTTGTCGCATCGAATGGTCACTAAACGAACTGTTGTAAGTCAAGGACTACTTGTAGTCATGACGGCGATGTTGTTAGCAGCGGTGTTTCCAGTCGTAGCGTATCCAAAATGGAAACGGCCGTCTTTAAAGACAGGTTTGAGTAGCGATATTAAAAAACAAAAACAAAACAAAAAATTCCTTAAGAAAATTGGCCCATTTCTGACTCGGTTATGCTCAATGCTGCGCCATGCGCTTCCGAAAACAGTTGCTGAACCTGGGTGATGCAAATGGGGAGCCCTACAATTTGCCACAAAAAAATCACAACACGCAATTCCTCCTGTCTCCGTGGCCGTTTCCAACCTCAGGTCCGAGGCTTTTAAATCAGAGGCTTTCAAATTAGGCCCCTTTAAAGACTTGTGGACTTCAACTCCCAGAATTCCCCAGCTGGCTGGGAATTGAATTCTGGGAGTTGAAGTCCACAAGTCTTAAAGTGAGCTAAAGAACCCCTGGACAGCACGCCTTCCTTGGGGCGCAGCCCTGATGGTGGGGTGGCCATTCCTCCTGACCCTCTCCGACTCCCACCCCCCAAACAGGCCAAGTACGATGCCCTCAAGAAACAGATGGACTCCATGGAGATGGAAGTGATGGAGGCTCGCCTGATGCGGGCAGCCGAGCTCAACGGGGAGATGGACGATGACGATACAGGTGAGCCTCCTGGTCAGCTCTTAGGCAGCCAGTTCTCGCCTCTCCGTCCCCTTCGGTGGCTCCAGGCCTTGCGGTTAGGTTCTTGCAGAGTTGGACCAGGGGTCATTTATGGAAAAGGGGCAGAAGTGATGGCTCTAGGACGATGTTTCTTGAACTGGCAACTTTAAGATACGTGGACTTCCACTCCCAGAATCCCCCAGCCAGCCTGCTTTAAGAGGGGAGGACTCCAACTCCCAGAATTCCCCAGCCAGCCTGCTT
>NC_142063.1:347786631-347839131 GCF_059756535.1 Pantherophis guttatus
CCATCTATGTATCTGTCTGTCTGTCTGTCAGTCTGTCTATCTATCTATTTCTTTCTCTTTCTTTCTTTCTCTTTGTCTATCTCTATCATTTATCCATCCATCCATCCATCCGTCTTTCTTTCTTTCTTTTTGTCTCTCTAGCATCTCTATCTATCTATCCATCCATCCATCCATCCATCTTTCTTTCTTTCTTTCTCTTTGTCTATCTTTATCATCTTTCTTTCTTTCCTTCTTTCCTTTTGTCTATATCATCTCTATCTATCCATTCATCTATTCATCCATCTTTCTTTCTTTCTCTTTGTCTAGGTTTAACATCTATATTTTTCTTTCCTTCTTTCTTTTTGTCTGTCTGTCATATCTATCTATCTATCTATCTATTTCTTTCTATTTCTATTTCTTTTTGTTTATCTCTATCTATCTATTTCTTTCTATTTCTTTCTTTTTGTTTATCTCTATCATATTTATCTATCTATCATCTATCTATCTATCTATCTTTCTATTTCTTTATCTCTATCATATCTATCTATCTATCTATCTATCTATCTATCTATCTATCTATTTCTTTCTATTTCTTTCTTTCTTTTTGTTTATCTCTATCCTATCTATCTATCTATCTATCTATCTATCTATCTATCTATCTATCTATCTATCTATCTATCTATCTATCTATCATCTATCTGCAAAGCCATCCAGGGTTTTTTCTCTTTTCCCAAAATACAGGAAGTCCAAACTTTCTGTTGCTAAGTGAGACAGTTGTTAAGTGAGTTTTGCTCCACTTTACTGCCTTTCTTGCCACCGTTGTTAAGGGAATCACTGCAGGTTAAGTGAGTGACACTGTTGCTTAGTTCCCCATTGACTTTGCAACGGTTGGCAAAGGGGATCACGTGACCTCTGGACCGTCATAACTTACGAGTCCGTTGTCTGAATTTTGATCAGGTGACCCCAGGGATGCCCCAGCGGTCGTAAGTGTGAAAAACAGACACCCCTCCCTTTTTTTAAATGTAACTTTGAATGGTCAGTCACTAAATGAACCAAGTTGCAAGTTGAGGAATGCCTGTTGCTGGATGAAAAATATAAAATATATCCAGTCGGTTTGGCTCCATCAGTTTGATCAGTAAGGACTGAATTCCATTTTATGGGAGGCTTAAAACAAGGTACATGAGGATAAAAATAAAAATTGTACCTGATGTGATACGGTTGAAGAAGGGCAGGCAGCGCCAGGGGAACGTAGCTGGCATCGAAGGTGATTTTTTTAAGGTTGGACGCAGAGCTGTTTTCCTTCCTGGGGGCACCGTCGGAAGCTGAGGACCTCTTCCCCCTCCCCGGTTAATGGCTGCTAAATTTATGTGATGTGCCCCCCTTCCACAATTCTAATTTCGGAAAGACTGTAGAAGAGGAGTGGGCCACTTTACCACCTGTGGACTTCAACTCCCAGAATTCCTAAGGCAGCCAGCATGGAATGCTGGGAGTTGAAGTCCACAGGTCATAAAGAGCCCATACAGGTACGGCAATTTGTTTAGTGACCGTTCGAAGTTGCAACAGCACTGGAAAAAAAATGACTTATGACCGTTTTTCACGCTTAACGACCATTGCAGCCATCTCCGCGGTCATGTGATCAAACTTCAGATGCTTCGTAACTTATTTATTTATTTATTTATTTATTTATTGCGATTTATATGCCGCCTTTCTCCCTAGGGACTCAAGGCGGCTTACAAAATGACAACTTCAATACAAATCACAATACAATACCAAATTAAAATCAGTAACCCAACTGACTCATAGTTATGACGGAGTCACACGATCCCATTTTGCGACCAGCAAAGTTAATAGGGAAGCCGGAGTCACTTAACGACCATTTTACCAACTCAATCAACGGCATTGTTTCACTTAACAACTGCGGGGAGGAAGGTCGTAAAGCGGAGGAAAACTCACTTAGCAAGCGTTTCACTTAGCGACAGTGAAATTCTGGGCTCAGTTGTGGTCGTGACTCAAGGACCACCTGCAGTGGGACTTATTGGGTGGGGGTGGGAGCAGATTAAGGCAAGGTAATCCCCGCATGGTGGTCGTAAGGCGAGGACTCCCCGTGGTCGGCCACCCCTGGTTTAGAACTGACCTTGGCAGCATCTGTAGCAGCCTTGGAGAAAAACCCTTCCCTCTTTTGATCGAATTGGAGTTTTTATTAGATTTCTGATTTGTTTAGATTCCCCTCCACAGCAGCCGCCGGATGAAATATTCGGCCGGCGAAATTGAGTTGGGAACGTGGAAGCGTCTTCTGCTGGGGTACAGCTGGCTGGGGGTACCAGGGGGACATCCCTTAATGGCCTCTTTGCATTTTCCCGTCTGTCTGTCTGTCCGTCTGTCTGTCTGTCTGTCTGTCCGGTCCACCAATAGGTTTGATGGCGAGCTTTCCCAGGCCCACGAAGAGGCGCAGCGTGAGAAACTCGGGCGGGAGAAACTGGGACGGGAGAAGGACATGCTGATCGCGGAGGTCTTCAGCCTCAAGCAGCAGATGGAGGTGGGTGGTCCCGACCCCCCCCCCCGTTTGCACCCTGCGTCCAGAGAGTGGGGTCCTTCGTTTCAGCAATAGCCATGGCCTTTAGACTTATATGCCGCTTCACGGTGCTTTAAAGCAATCTCTGAGCGGTTTATAAAGTCAGCCTGGGGCCCCCAACAATCCGGGTCCTCATTTCATTGACTTCAGAAGGACCGACCTTGAACTGGTCAGGATTGAACTGCTGGTAGGGGGCAGAGTCAGCCTGCAATACTGCATTATAACAACTGTGCCACCACAGCTTCCTTCCTTCCTTCCTTCCTTCCTTCCTTCCTTCCTTCCTTCCTTCCTTCCTTCCTTCCTTCCTTCCTTCCTTCTTGTCTTCCTTCCTTCTCCCTTCTTTCTTGTCTTCCATGCTTCCTTCTCATCTTCCCTTTCTTTCCTCCCTTCCTTCTTGTCTTCCTTCCTTCCTTTTCCTTCCTTCCTCCTCCCCTCCTTCTTGTCTTCCTTCCTTTTCATCTTCCCTTTCTTTCCTTCCTTCCTTCCTTCCTTCTCCCTTCCTTCTTGTCTTCCATCGTTCCTTCATCTTCCCCTTCTTTCCTTCCTTCCTTCCTTCCTTCCTTCCTTCCTTCCTTCCTTCCTTCCTTCCTTCCTTCTCCTCATTTCCCTTCCTTCCTTTTTGTCTTCCTTCCTTCTCATCTTCTCCTTCCTTCCTTCCTTTTCCTTCCTTCCTCCTCCCCTCCTTCTTGTCTTCCTTCCTTCCTTTTCATCTTCCCTTTCTTTCCTTCCTTCCTTCTCCCTTCCTTCTTGTCTTCCATCCTTCCTTCATCTTCCCTTTCTTTCCTTCCTTCCTTCTCCCTTCCTTCTTGTCTTCCATCCTTCCTTCATCTTCCCTTTCCTTCCTTCCTTCCTTCCTTCCTTCCTTCCTTCCTTCCTTCCTTCCTTCCTTCCTTCCTTCCTTCCTTCCTTCCCTTCACAAGCAATACCCCTTAGATTTATATACCGCTTCACAGTGCTTCACGGCCCTCTCTAAGCGATTTACAGAACCAGCTTCTTGCCCCCAACAATCTGGGTCCTTCATTTGACCCACCTCGGAAGATTGGAAAGCTGAGCAGGTCAGGATCGAACTCCTGGCAGTCGGCAGTCAGCAGAATTAGCCTGCGATGTTGCATTCTAACCACTGCACCGCCACGGCTCTTGGGCGTCTTTGGGAGGCTCCTGTTGCCCTCAGCCCCATGAACTCTTTGGAGCTTCTTGAGTGGATACCGTAGGGAACGGGGTGGCGGGGTGGGTGAACCTCTTCTCCAAAGCCCCTGAAGGCAAGACAAGAAGCAACAGATGGAAACTCATCAAGGAGAGAAGCAACCTGGAACTAAGGAGGAATTTCCTGACAGGGAGGACAATTAACCAATGGAACAGCTTGCCACTGGAAGTTGTGGGCGCTCCATCACTGGAGGCTTCCAAGCAGAGACTAGTCAGCCATTTGTCTGGAATGCTATAGGTTCTCCTGCTTTGAAAGAGTTGGAATGGATGGCCTCCAAGGTCTCCTCCATCCCTAGAATTCTATCTTCACTCATCTTAAAGCAAGTTGGCTGGGAAGTTCTAGGAGTTGGAAGTCAGAGGGAGGTCCAAGGTGGAACTAAGGAGGAATTTCCTGACAGGGAGGACAATTAAGCCGTGGAACAGCTGGCCTCCAGGAGTTGTGGGTGCTCCTTCACTGGAGGTCTTCAAGATAAGATTGTCTGGGATGGCATAAGGACTCCTGGGATGGAAGAATGGTGAAAAGGAAAGAAGGAAGGAAGGGAGAATGGAGAAAAGTGAAAGGAAGGAAGGAAAGAAGAGAGGGAGGGAAGGAAGGAAGGAAAGGAGAGGGAGGGGAGGAAGGAAGGAAGACGAAAAGAGGGAAGAAGAAAAGAAGAATGGAGAAAAGTGGAAGGAAGGAAAGAGATGAAGGCAGGGAAGAAGAAAGGAATGGAGAAAAGTGGAAGGAAGGAAAGAGATGAAGGCAGGGAAGAAGAAAGGAAGAATGGAGAAAAGGACGGAAGAATGGTGAGAAGGAAGGAAGGGAGAATGGAGAAAAGTGAAAGGAAGGAAAGAGATGAAGGCAGGGAAGAAGAAAGGAAGAATGGAGAAAAGAGGAAGGAAGGAAGGAAAGAAGAGAGGGAGGGAAGGAAGAAGATGAAGAGAGGGAAGAAGAAAGGGAGAATGGAGAAAAGAGGAAGGAAGGAAGGAAAGGAGGGAAGGAAGAAGCTGAAGAGAGGGAAGAAGAAAGGAAGAATGGAGAAAAGAGGAAGGAAAGAAGAGAGGGAGGGAAAGAAGGTGAAGAGAGGGAAGAAGAAAGGAAGAATGGAGAAAAGAGGAAGGAATGAAAGAAAGAAGAGAGGGAGGGAGGGAGAGAAGAAGATGAAGAGAGGGAAAAAGAAAGGAAGAATGGAGAAAGGAGGGAAAGAAGAGAGGGAGGGAAGGAAGGTGAAAAGAGGGAAGAAGAAAGGAAGACTGGAGAAAAGAGGAAGGAAAGAAGAGAGGGAGGGAAGGAAGGAGGAGGAGAGGGAAGATGGAAGGAAGAATGAAGGGGAAAAGAGGAAGGAAGGAAATGAAGAGAGGGAAGAAGAAAAGAAGAATGGAGAAAAGCGAAAGGAAGGAAGGAGATGAAGGGAGGGAACAAGGAAGGAAGAATCGAGAAAGGAAGAAAGGAAGACAAAGGGAGGGCAGAAGAAAGGAAGAGTGGAGAACAGAGGAAGGAAAGAAGAGAGGGAGGAAGGAAGGAAAGGAGAGAGGGAGGAAGGGAGGGTGGAGAATGGGTAGAATCTCTCCGAGGTCTCTTACCTTGGGCAAGGGGTTGGACTAGATCAGAGGTCTTCAAACTTGGCAGCTTTAAGACTGGTGGACTTCAACTCCCAGAATTCTCCAGCCAGCTCTACAGAGCTGGCTGGAGAATTCTGGGAGTTGAAGTCCACCAGTCTTAAAGCTGCCAAGTTTGAAGACCTCTGGACTAGACGATCTGCAATGTTCCTTCCAATGTTTTATGAACCGCTGCCGATGGAGCCTCTGGCTGAATTTTGGGGGGGTGGGAGGCAGTTTGGTCTCCCTTTCCCTCCGCCCATGCCCTCTTTGCCCCCCCCCACTACCCTTTGCAGGAGAAGGAGGCCCAGATCGCGACCTCCACGCAGAAGGTCCAGGGCCTGGAGGCAGAGCTACAAGACCTCTCCTGCCAGGAGTCCAAAGACGAGGCCTCCTTGGCCAAAGTCCGCAAGCAGCTGCGGGACCTGGAGGCCAAAGCCAAAGACCAGGAGGAGGAGCTGGACGAGCAGGCGGGCACCATCCAGATGCTGGAGCAGGTAAAAGCCCAGGGCGGGGCACCCGGCCCTCCCTGCCGCGGCTCTGGCTGTGCCGGTTTTCTGGGCGTGCCGGGTTTCACGGGAGAGACGCCAGCTTCTCCTCTCCTTGCACATTGGGGCCCCGTGCCCTTCTCCTGCCCTGGGAGAAGACGCCACTCGCTCGCTCGCTCGCTCGGCAGTTTGGGGTGCCAGGGAGGGGAAGAGGCAGCTGCCCTGCCACCGTCTCAGCCATGCAGGCCTTAGAAGCCGCGGCAGCACGGAGGGTGAGTGACGGGCGAGAAAAGGAGAACGTTTTCTAGCTCGGGGCTGAAGGGAAGGGTCCTGGGTGCTCTTTCAGCTGGGTGGTTTTTTTTCTGACAGACGTTTCATGACCCAACTAGGGAACATCATCAGTGCTAGAAGGGAGGGAGGTTTGTGGAGAGGAGGAGGAGGAGGAAGAGGAGGAGGACAGCTGTGTAGTCCTTGGTGCTCTCTGAGCTTGGTGGTTTTCTTGTAGACGTTTCATGACCCAACTAGGGAACATCATCAGTACTAGAAGAGAGGGAGGTTTGTGGAGTGGGGGAGGAGGAGGAAGAGGAGGAGGACAACTGTGGGTCCTTGGTGCTCTCTGAACTTGGTGGTTTTCTTGTAGACGTTTCATGACCCAATTAGGGAACATCATCAGTGCTGGGAGGGGGGGGCTTTTATATACTGTTTATATACAAGTTGCTTGTCCTGTCCGTGTTCGTCAGAGTGTCATTTTCTCCTTGATGGTTCTTTGATTAGATAGACACCAACAGAGAGAAAGAGAGAGAGAGAGAGATGGATGGATGGATGGATGGATGGATGGATGGATGGATGGATGGATGGATGGATGGATAGAGTTAAAGAGGTAAAGATAGATAGATGGATAGATAGATAGATAGATAGATAGATAGATAGATAGATAGATAGATAGATAGATAGATAGATAGGAGATTAGATAGATGATAGAGAGAGAGATGATGGATGGATAGATCGATGGATAGATAGATAGTTAAAGAGGTAAAGATAGATAGATAGATGGAAGATAGATAGATAGATAGATAGATAGATAGATAGATAGATAGATAGATAGATAGATAGATAGATAGATAGGAGATTAGATAGATGATAGAGAGATGATGGATGGATGGATAGATGGATGGATAGATAGATAGATAGATAGATAGATAGATAGATAGATAGATAGATAAGAGATTAGATAGATGATAGAGAGAGATGATGGATGGATGGATGGATGGATGAATAGACAGACAGGTTAGATAGAGATTAGATAGAGGAGAGAGAGAGAGAGAGAGAGAGATGGAGTCCCTGGTGCTCGCTGAGCTTCTTTGTTTTCTCGCAGGCATTTCATGACCCAACTAGGGAACATCATCAATGCTAGTGGGAAGCACAGTTTGTTCTTATCTTATCTTCTAGCTTGCCCTGCCAGTGTCGGTGGGAGTGGTCCTGGGGGGGTTCTTGCTTTGGGCTTTTGGCAGTTCCTTAATTGGGGGATTGTTTACTCCTTGGTTGTTGTATTGTTGTTAATCTTGGAGTTAATCTCTGCTCCTCTGGGTGCTGATTGCTGTGTCTGTGTGTTTTGGTCTTTTGCCTCCCTTTGTGGCTTGTAAGTAATCACCCTTCAGAGCCCATTGATCCAGTGGCTCTCTTCCCAGGACCCCCAGGCAACCCCAGTGGGGTTTGTTTGCCAGCCAAGCTGGCTTCCGGCTGGCAGCTGGCTCTAAATATTGCCCGTCCCAGCATGAAGGGGTGTGTGGAGTGCAGAAGCTGGCAGGAGCTGGCAAAGCGAAGCTGATCGATGCCGCAGCCTCAGCTGCCCGCCAGTTCTCAGATGAAGGGGGGGTGGTAGGGTGTATTGACGCGGGAATCTGCCTCCATCTATATCCATCCATCTAATTTATCCATCCAACTATCCATATCTGTCTGTCTGTCTCTGTTTATCTCTGTCCATCCATCCATCATCTATCTATTTGTCCATATATCCATCCATAGGCCTACCTACCTAATTTAGAGACCACCCATCTAACTCATAGAGTGAACGGACCGTGAGCATTAATGAACCTCACTAATACTTCCTCTTCCTGCCCAGAAGGCCCTCGCTTTCTCCTCCATCCTCCAGCTCATAGGGGTCCCAACTACATCTATGCCTCGCTGCAGCAGTTGTCTGGAACCCCCCCCCCAATTATCTTGAGGATCGGAAGCCAAAGAAAAGGATAAGGCATATGAATTGGATGGATGGATGGGTGGATGGATATGGATGGTTGGATGGTGAATGGATGAATGGATAGATGATAGATAAATGGATGGATATGATGATAGATAGACAGAAAATATGATGATATGGATGGATGGATGGATGGATGGATGGATGGATGGATGGATGGATGGTGAATGGATGGATGATAGATGATGGATGGATATGATGATAGACAGAAAATATGATGATATGGATGGATGGATGGATGGATGGATGGTGAATGGATGGATGGATAGATGATGGATGGATATGATGATAGATAGACAGAAAATATGATGATATGGATGGATGGATGGATGGATGGTGAATGGATGGATGGATAGATGATGGATGGATATGATGATAGAAAATATGATGATATGGATGGATGGATGGATGGATGGATGGTGAATGGATGGATGGATAGATGATGCATGGATATGATGATAGACAGAAAATATGATGATATGGATGGATGGTGAATGGATGGATGGATAGATGATGGATGGATATGATGATAGACAGAAAATATCATGATATGGATGGATGGATGGTGAATGGATGGATGGATAGATGATGGATGGATATGATGATAGATAGACAGAAAATATGATGATATGGATGGATGAATGGATGGATGGATAGATAAATGGATGGATATGATGATAGATAGAAAATATGATGATATGGATGGATGGATGGATGGTGAATGGATGGATGGATGGATAGATGATGGATGGATATGATGATAGATAGAAAATATGATGATATGGATGGATGGATAGATGGATGGTGAATGGATGGATGGATAGATGATGGATGGATATGATGATAGATAGAAAATATGATGATATGGATGGATGGATAGATGGATGGTGAATGGATGGATGGATAGATGATGGATGGATATGATGATAGATAGAAAATATGATGAGATGGATGGATGGATGGATGGTGAATGGATGGATGAATAGATGATGGATGGATATGATGATAGACAGAAAATATCATGATATGGATGGATGGATGGATGGTGAATGGATGGATGGATAGATGATGGATGGATATGATGATAGATAGACAGAAAATATCATGATATGGATGGATGAATGGATGGATGGATGGATGGTGAATGGATGGATGGATAGATGATGGATGGATATGATAGATAGAAAATATGATGATATGGATGGATATGGATGGATGGTGAAAGGATGATATAGAAAATATGATGATATGGAAGGATGGCTGGGTGGAAGGATGGATGGAAGGAAGGAAGGAAGGAAAATACCCTGGAGACAGACGAATAAAGACACATAGACAAATAGATAGATTAGATAAATGACACTGTAATTTGAGGTTATTTTGTGTAGCTGCCTGCTTTGTTCGGTTGGGAAGTTGGCAAAACCTTTGAAGTTTCTTCAAATCCATCTTCTTCTTTATCTATCACCCCTTCCGCCCAGGGAGAAAGAGAAGAAAGTGAAACCTGGGGGGGGTGGGGGGGGTGTCCCTCCTCCCCCAGGACCCATGTTTCATCTTCAAAAACGTTGGATGCTTTGCGTTAGACTGAGCAATCCCAGAAGAGGGGCAGTTGTCCTCCTAGACCAGGGATCTCCAAACTTGACCATGTTAAGCCTGGTGGACTTCAATTCCCAGAATTCCTCATCCAGCATGGCTGTCTGGGGAATTCTGGGAGTTGAAGTCCACCAGTGTTAAAGTGGCCACGGTTGGATGGCTGAGGAATTCTGGGAGTTGAAGTCCACCAGTCTTAAAGTGGCCATGGTTGGATGGCTGGGGAATTCTGGGAATTGAAGTCCACCAGTGTTAAAGTGGCCACGGTTGGATGGCTGGGGAATTCTGGGAGTTGAAGTCCACCAGTGTTAAAGTGGCCACGGTTGGATGGCTGAGGAATTCTGGGAGTTGAAGTCCACCAGTCTTAAAGTGGCCAAGTAGACCCCTTAGATGCCCTCCCTCCCATGCTGGGGGTCCCGTCCCCTCCGTTCCCTTTGAGGAAGCCCCCCTCTCACCAACTCTTTTCCCCCCCACCAGGCCAAACTCCGCCTGGAGATGGAGATGGAGAGATTGCGACAGACGCACTCCAAGGAAGTGGAGAGCCGCGATGAGGAAGTGGAGGAGATCCGTCAGTCGTGCCAGAAGAAGGTGAGCCAGGTGGGGTGGTGGGTGGGTCTCTGGAAGTTGTGTCCTACAGAGTTCAGAGGCATCCTGGTTTGTAAGGCTTTGTTTGTGAACATCCCTATCATGGTGAGGAGCCTAGAAGTTATAGCAGTCTGTCAATCTGGGGCACTTTCCGATGGGTGGACTTCAACTCCCAGAATTCCCCAGCTGGGGAATTCTGGGAGTTGAAGTCCACCCATCGGAAAGTGCCTCAGGTTGGCATAGACTGAAGTAGCAAGTTCCAAAAGTCCAGTTTCTAATTTCCAGTCTTCAGGATGGGAGCAGCAGAGCCAAGGCGTGGGCAGTGCCAAGCGGAAGAAGGGCAGAGGGATGGAGCATCTTTTCCCATGGAGACACTTCCTGTTTGCCCCTTCCGGCTTCGTTGACCCAACTAAGCCTCACTCTGCATTTAGAGCAGTTTTGCAAAGTGGGAAAATGATACTTCAGAACTCCAAGGATCAAGCATTTTATTTTATTTTATTTTATTTTATTTTATTTTATTTTATTTTATTTTATTTTATTTTATTTTATTTTATTTTATTATTTTATTTATTTTATTTTATTTTATTTTATTTTATTATTTATTTTATTTTACTTTATTTTATTATTTTATTTTATTATTTTATTGTTTTCATTGTTTTTATTTTATTGTATTTTATTGTTTTTATTGTTTTTATTTTGTTTTTATTTTTTTATTTTTTATTTTATTTCTATTGTTTTGTTTTATTTTAATTTTATTGTTTTAATTTTAATTTAATTTTTAATTTTTATTTTATTCTATTGTTTATTTCATAATTTTAATGATTTTTATTTTATTATTCTTTATTTCATTTTTTTATTTTAATGTTTTTATTTTATTTTTATTGTTTTTATTTTATTTCTATTGTTTTTATTTTTTTATTGCTTTTATTACCCTAACCCCCTACCCACGGCTGGCTGTGGAATTCTGGGAGTTGAAGTCCACGAGTCTTAAACTTCCCAAGTAGGGACATCCTTATCCTATACAGACAGTCCTCCACTTATGAGCGCTCTTGAGCCCCAAATTTCTGTTGCTAAGTGAGACAATGAAGTCGGTTTCGCCCCATCCGACTTCCCCACCGATGGTCACAAAAGGGGATCACACAACCCCATGGGGACACTACGACCGTTATAATGATGAGTCCATTGTCATGTGTCTGATTTTTGATCACCTGACCAGAGGTTGGGTTTCACATAATTTTATCACTGGTTTGTCGCACACCAAAAATGCTCACGTGCGTGGCTAAATAGGATGGCATAGTGCCGGGGCAGGTGGGAATACCACCACTGCACGAGCGGGAACGGTTGTTAAGTGTGAACAGTGGTCCTAAGACTTTCTTTTCAAGGCCACGGGAAGCTCCAACGGTCGCTAAATGAATTGTGAGTCGAGGACTAGTTGTGCGATAGAGATGGCTGCCCAATCTCGCAGAGATGGCACACCCACAACTTCTGGTGCTGTTGTGTGCAGGAAGGCTGGGCTTTGTTGTCATGTAGGCAATTTTTCAGCCTCACCCAGGATGAGACCAGTGTCACCAGGAAGTGACTCGTTTCCGATTGTGAAATTTCACACACCTTTTCTTGAGCAATTAATTCCCCAAATATTTCCTCCAGACGTACAAGCAGTCCTTGCATCACAACCACAATGGGGGGACAATTCCCGCCGTTAAGCCAGGGACTTGTTCAGTGAGTCGCGCCCGATTTTACGGCCTAATTTGACACAGTCGTTAAGTGACTCGCACAGTCGTTAAACAAACCCAGCCTCCTCCTTGACTTACGCTCGCCGGAAGGGAAAATCACGTGATACCGGGATACTGCAACCGTCATAAAGACGAGTCCATTGCCGAGCGTCTTAATGACGATCGCGTGGCCGTGGGTCACAAGTGTGAGACGCCGTCATCAGTCAGTTTTTTCAGTGCCGCTGTAACTTTGAATGGTCACTAAATGAACTGTTGTATGTTGAGGGCTCGTTGTGTTTCACATTTTGTGTTTTTATCTGCAACTGTCGTACATATGAGCCCATTGCCAAGCGTCTGAATTTAGATCCCGTGATTGTGGGGAAGCCAAGATGGTTATAAGTGCGAGGACTGGGCCGTAAGTCACTTTTATCAGTGCCATTGTAACTACGAATGGTCGCTAAATGAAAACGGTTGTAAATCAAGAACTACCTGTACTCTTCTGAACCCATCCAAGTTCCATGGGGCCTTCTGGATTTCTTTTAAGGATTAGAATCTCAGGATTAGAATCAGGGCTAAACTCAGGATTAGCCCTGAGTCCAGTGGGAGAAGGGCAGTATGAAAATCTAATAAGATAAATAAATAAGAATACAGAATCACAGAGCTAGAAGGGACCTTGGAGATCTTCTAGTCCAACCCTACACCGTTTCAGACAAAGGATATTTTTTATGTTATGTGGTTATATTATGTTCTTCAATTTACAGATTACAGTAAGCTTAGCATAAGAAACATTGATTTCATTGAATCTTTAAATTTAATTCATTTAATAAATTAAATAAATTAAATAAATTAAAATTTATTTATTGTTTTCATGTATTACACTGCATTTAATTCAATATTCACCACCCTGAGTCCCTTCTGGGAGAAGGGCGGTATACAAATTAAATAAATAAATAAATAAAATAAAAAATATGTGTAAGGCTCGTAGAGCCACCTTTGGCGAGACGTGTTAGATAGATGAAAGACTGATCTAAAACATTAAAACAATAAAAAAAAAATGAAATGAAATGAAATAAAATAAAATGACAAATCATAAAATAAAAAAAAATCCTAAAAATGAAATATACATTTTTCAAGTCCTCAAGTCTTAAAAGTTCCAAAGTTGGACACCCTTGGTACATAGCAGTGATGGCTAACCTTTTTGCCGTCGCGTGCCAAAAGCGGGGGGAGTGCAGGGGGGGGTCATGCGTGTGCGTGTCCATACTCATAATTCAATGTGCCTCCCCCACGAATGCACGCGTGATACCCCCCCCCCCCGTGCTCCCTGCGCTTTTGGCACATGATGGCACGGTGGGCCCAGTAGGCCTGTTTTTTCCTAGAAAGGCCCTGGAGCCTGGGGAGGGCGAAAATGGCCTTTCCCACCCCCCAGAGACCCTCTGGAGGCCGCAAACAGCCCGTTTGCTGAGCTAGGCCAATGCTCACGTGCCATAGGTTATATAGGGTATCTAGGGTCTCCTTCTGAAGCAGGGGGCTGGACTAGAAGACCTCTAAGGTCCCTTCCCACTCTGTTACTCTGATCTGGCCGCTTCCACGAGCCGGCTGTCCAAGGGAGGGGTCCATAGCTCAAGCAGAAGACCCCTCCCCTCAAACAGCCCCTGCCTCCCCTCAGCCTCAGGGATTTCAGAGATTGAAAGGCCTCTAGAACAGTGTTTTTCAACCTTGGAAGCTTGAAGATGGGTGGACTTCAACTCCCAGAATCCCCCAGCCAGCGCTGCTGGCTGGGGGATTCTGGGAGTTGAAGTCCACCCATCTTCAAGCTACCAAGGTTGAGAAACACTGCTCTAGGAATACTCGAGAAAATTGAAAGTTTATTGGACATTGTTGTAGGGAGGGGGGGGGCAGCTGGTCACAACAAACCCAGGATAAACCACTTTTCTTCCCAAAGCTGGTTTAGCTGTGGGAGAATCTTTAAAAAAAAAAAAAAAACCTCGTCAGCTTCTGTGTGTTGAACGAGAGGAGATTTCCTCCCGTTTTCCCCCTTGGGCGTCTCTCGAAGGCAAATTTGTTTGCCGTTTTAAAAGTTAGATTAATTAATTGGTTGAGATACATATGATTAACTAATTAAAACGTTTCTCTCATCAGCTGACAGCCGGAGAATAATGTCTTTATTAACTCATCCACGTGGCGCCTTCGTTTTCAGGGGAACGTGAATAAATGGTCTTCAGGTTGGGGACTTCCTGCTGGCAATTCTTTCTTCTCTCTCTTTTTTTTAATGTTCAGACTTGGGAATTGGGGAAATTAAAACTCGTGCTGGGGGACGAGTAGGAAGCAAAGGAAAGCAGAATTAACAAGGAAACGGGGTGTGTGTGTGTGTGCTTTGAACAGGATGGGTCGAAACACACAGCACCCCTAATTTAATCCGGGAACAGTTTGGTCTAGTGATAAAGGCGCCTGGCTAGAAACCAGGAGACGGTGAGTTCTAGTCCCGCCTTAGGCATGAAAGCCAGCTGGGTGACTTTGGGCCAGTCACCAGGAGACTGGGAGTTCTAGTCCCTCCTTAGGCTTAAAAGCCAGCTGGGTGACTTTGGGCCAATGATCAGGAGAGGGTGAGTTCTAGACCCGCCTTAGGCATGAAAGCCAGCTGGGTGACTTTGGGCCAATCACCAGGAGAGGGTGAGTTCTAGTCCCGCCTTAGGCAGGAAAGCCATCTGGGTGACTTTGGGCCAATCACCAGGAGAGGGTGAGTTCTAGTCCCGCCTTAGGCATGAAAGCCAGCTGGGTGACTTTGGGCCAATCACCAGGAGAGGGTGAGTTCTAGTCCCTCCTTAGGCATGAAAGCCATCTGGGTGACTTTGGGCCAATCACCAGGAGAGGGTGAGTTCTAGTCCCTCCTTAGGCAGGAAAGCCATCTGGGTGACTTTGGGCCAATCACCAGGAGAGGGTGAGTTCTAGTCCCTCCTTAGGCTTAAAAGCCAGCTGGGTGACTTTGGGCCAATGATCAGGAGAGGGTGAGTTCTAGACCCGCCTTAGGCATGAAAGCCAGCTGGGTGACTTTGGGCCAATCACCAGGAGAGGGTGAGTTCTAGTCCCTCCTTAGGCAGGAAAGCCATCTGGGTGACTTTGGGCCAATCACCAGGAGAGGGTGAGTTCTAGTCCCGCCATAGGCATGAAAGCCAGCTGGGTGACTTTGGGCCAATCACCAGGAGAGGGTGAGTTCTAGTCCCTCCTTAGGCATGAAAGCCATCTGGGTGACTTTGGGCCAATCACCAGGAGAGGGTGAGTTCTAGTCCCTCCTTAGGCAGGAAAGCCATCTGGGTGACTTTGGGCCAATCACCAGGAGAGGGTGAGTTCTAGTCCCTCCTTAGGCTTAAAAGCCAGCTGGGTGACTTTGGGCCAATGATCAGGAGAGGGTGAGTTCTAGACCCGCCTTAGGCATGAAAGCCAGCTGGGTGACTTTGGGCCAATCACCAGGAGAGGGTGAGTTCTAGTCCCTCCTTAGGCAGGAAAGCCATCTGGGTGACTTTGGGCCAATCACCAGGAGAGGGTGAGTTCTAGTCCCGCCATAGGCATGAAAGCCAGCTGGGTGACTTTGGGCCAATCACCAGGAAAGGGTGAGTTCTAGTCCCGCCATAGGCATGAAAGCCAGCTGGGTGACTTTGGGCCAATCACCAGAAGAGGGTGAGTTCTAGTCCCGCCATAGGCAAGAAAGCCAGCTGGGTGACTTTGGGCCAGTCACCAGGAGACTGGGAGTTCTAGTCCCTCCTTAGGCTTAAAAGCCAGCTGGGTGACTTTGGGCCAATGATCAGGAGAGGGTGAGTTCTAGACCCGCCTTAGGCATGACAGCCAGCTGGGTGACTTTGGGCCAATCACCAGGAGAGGGTGAGTTCTAGTCCCTCCTTAGGCTTAAAAGCCAGCTGGGTGACTTTGGGCCAATCACCAGAAGAGGGTGAGTTCTAGTCCCGCCATAGGCAAGAAAGCCAGCTGGGTGACTTTGGGCCAGTCACCAGGAGACTGGGAGTTCTAGTCCCTCCTTAGGCTTAAAAGCCAGCTGGGTGACTTTGGGCCAATGATCAGGAGAGGGTGAGTTCTAGACCCGCCTTAGGCATGAAAGCCGGCTGGGTGACTTTGGACCAATCACCAGGAGAGGTGAATTCTAGTCCTGCCTTAGGCATGAAAGGTAAATGGATGACTTTGGACCAATCACCAGGAGAGGGTGAGTTCTAGTCCCACCTTAGGCAGGAAAGCCATCTGGGTGACTTTGGGCCAATCACCAGGAGAGGGTGAGTTCTAGTCCCGCCATAGGCATGAAAGCCAGCTGGGTGACTTTGGGCCAATCACCAGGAGAGGGTGAGTTCTAGTCCCTCCTTAGGCATGAAAGCCAGCTGGGTGACTTTGGGCCAATCACCAGGAGAGGGTGAGTTCTAGTCCCTCCTTAGGCAGGAAAGCCATCTGGGTGACTTTGGGCCAATGATCAGGAGAGGGTGAGTTCTAGACCCGCCTTAGGCATGAAAGCCATCTGGGTGACTTTGGGCCAATCACCAGGAGAGGGTGAGTTCTAGTCCCTCCTTAGGCAGGAAAGCCATCTGGGTGACTTTGGGCCAATGATCAGGAGAGGGTGAGTTCTAGACCCGCCTTAGGCATGAAAGCCGGCTGGGTGACTTTGGACCAATCACCAGGAGAGGTGAATTCTAGTCCTGCCTTAGGCATGAAAGGTAAATGGATGACTTTGGACCAATCACCAGGAGAGGGTGAGTTCTAGTCCCACCTTAGGCAGGAAAGCCAACTGGGTGACTTTGGGCTGGTTCCTCTCTCTCTCTCAACCCAACCTACCTTAAAGGGTTGTTGTTAGGAGGAAGAGGGAGCATTATGCATGTTGATTGGCTTGAGTTATTTATAAAAACCACCCAGGGCCCTTCCTCGAGGGAGGTGAGCAGTCTAGAAATCCAAATAAATAAAATTAAAGGTGAGATAGGAATAAATAAGAGTCTTAACTGCGGAACTTGTGATGCGTTAAGGGAGAAGATCCGGATTGTAGACGGAACGTATTTCTTCCTCCTGCCTGTCCCATTGAACTGACAGGTGTTTGCCTGCTTAGATTTTATTAATGCTTATTTATTTATTTATCCATTACATTTATACGCTGCTGAGCCCAGCGCGCAGGGCAGCTGATCGCTGCAATAAAACATCCCTACCTGGAAAGAAACACACACACACCCCGGCATGATAAACGTTAAGCAGCAGCAACTCAACATCAAATATTAAAAATATCCACTGTAATAAATCTGAACGAAAGCGAAGCCTCCCCGCGATTAAAAAAACAAAACAAAACCCGGATCAAAAATACAAACCCCAAACAGCCTCCTGAGCCCCTCCAGGGTCTTTCCGGCTTTCTAGAAAGTTTTGTGGTATGTAATTTGGGTTGATTTACTGATAAATGAAAACAATACAATTTCTGATGGGGGACGGGGGTGTTTGTGTGTCCTAAAATAAGATAAGATAATTTTTATTATCACTTTTTCTGTGAAGGCGACCCTCCTGTCTGGCAGGCAGTAGTTCTCCAGGTTGCACAACAGCTGGGATTCTTTCTTTCTTTCTTTCTTTCATTCATTCATTCATTCATTTCTTCCTTCCTTACCTCCCTCCCTCTTTCTTTCCTTCCTTCCTTCCTTCCTTCCTTCCTTCCTTCCTTCCTTCTTTCCTTTTTCTTCTTTCATTCATTCTTTTTCCTTCCTTCCTTCTTCCTTCCTTGCTTCCTTTTTTCTTTCTTTTCTTTCTTTTCTCTCTCCCCCTTCCTTCCTTCTCTCCCCTTCCCTGCTTCCCCACCTCTTTTCTGTTTCCCCACCGCCTCTCCTTCCCTCCCTCCTTCCCTCCCGCCCTCCCTTACTTCCTTTCCTCCTTCCCCTTATACCTCTGCATCCCTCTCCTACTTCCCTTCCCCCTCTCCTTCCTTCCTTCCCTCCCTCTGTCCTTTCCTTCCTTCCTTCCCTCCTCTCTCCCTTCCTCCCTTCCTGACCTCTTCCAAAGTACAGATAGTTCTCAAAGTATAAGAGGTCACTCAGTGACCGTTTGAACTCAGGACCTACCTGAGAAAGGGGAGTACCTGGATGTACAGATGGATCTCGGCCAGTAGATCCGGTGCTGAGCTTGGACAGGTGTGACTCCAGAAGGGGCACCTCAGCTCCAGCAACCGGAGACCCCCAGCAGGCTTAGCCTGTCCTGATCAGCCCCTCTCTCTGCCCCACAGCTGAAGCAGATGGAGCTGCAGCTGGAGGAGGCCTACGAGGAGAGGCAGAAGGTCCTGCGGGAGAAGAGGGAGCTGGAGAACAAGCTGGTGGCCGCCAGCGATCAGGTAGACCTTGCCAAGCGCGACCGACGAGAGTCTCACCTGGGGAGTTTGAATGAGCTTCTCCATTGCTTGATGCCTCTTCTACAGGAATCTCCCCAAACGCCTGGGAAAGGCAGAATAAAGCTCATTGGGGGGGGGGGGGTTGCTCCCTTGTGTTGACGCAACGATTCCAGGCTAATTCCCCGCATGACCCCTCCTCCCAAGCGGGACGGTTGCTCTGCAACATCTTGCGGGGTGGGGTCCTCCAGGGAGGGGCCAAGGCGCACCCGATTCAGACCTCCCATCCCTTCTCTGCTTCCTTCCCTCCTTCCAGGTCAGCCAGCGGGATGTCGAGGCGGAGAAGCGGCTGCGGAAGGACCTCAAGCGCACCAAGGCCCTCCTGGCCGACGCGCAGGTCATGCTGGACCACCTGAAGAACAACGCGCCCAGCAAGCGGGAGATCGCCCAGCTGAAGAACCAGGTGAGGCACGGGGGCGCCTGTGGGGAGTCTCCGCCCTCCAGGCCCTGGGGGTCCCCGAGGGGGCTTCTCGGCTTCTTCTTTTGAAAGCCTTTCGCTTCTCATCCAAGAAGCTTCTTCAGTTCTTGAGGGAGAGGGAGAGCAGAGGAAAAGAAAAAGAGATGGCGGGAAGGAAGGAGGAAGGGAGGAAAGAATGGAGAAGGAAGGAAGGACTAGAAGGAAGGGAAGAAGGGAGGGAAAAAGGAGAAGAGGAAGGAAAAAATGGAAGGAAGGAAAGAAGAAATGGAAGGAAGGAAAAGGGGAAGAAGAAAGGAAGGAAGAAGGGAGGAAAGGAAGGGAAGAAGGGTGGAAAGAAAGGAAGGAAGGAAAGAAGGGAAGGAAGGAAAGGGAAGAAAGAAAGGAAGGAGGAAGAAAGAAATGGAAGGAAAAGGGGAAGGAAGAAGGGAGGGAATAAAGGAAGGAAAGAAGGAAAGGGAGGAAAGAAAGGAAGGAGGAAGAAAGAAATGGAAGGAAACAAGGGGAAGAAGGAAGGAAGGAAGGATGGAAAGAAAGGAAGGAAGGAAAGAAGGGAAGGAAGGGACTCTGACCGCCCCTTTCCCACGGGGGTCTCTCTCTCTCTCTGCAGCTGGAAGAGTCGGAGTTCACCTGCTCGGCCGCCGTCAAAGCCCGGAAATCCATGGAGGTGGAGATTGAAGATTTGCATCTCCAGATCGAGGATTTCTCCAAAGCCAAAGGAGCGGTAGGCGAACGTCCTGTGCCCCTGACTCAGTTTCCCCTGCGGAGGCTGGCCAGACCCCCCACCCCCCACCCCGGTGGTTGGTTCCCTGCAAATTCCAGACGTAACTTTCTTTGGCTCATTTCCATTTCTGTGGAATGAAAAAAAAAAAAAGAGAGAGAGAGAGGAGGAGGATTAATTAGGAGACATCAAAGCTTCCAGCTAATTGGCAGACTTACAGATCCAGTTCTGGAAATCTTCCCGGAGAAGCCAAAAAAAAAACGGCATTTTCTGGGACGCAAACCGGCCCCACCGCTTCCCCAAATGCCCCCATCGCTTTTGGGGGCAGCCTTGGCGGGTGGGTAAAGCCCCCATTTGGGGGGCACCAGGCCTGTTGGCAGAGCCCTCCTTCCAGGGTGGGATTTATTGACTCGTGGGGCACCTTCGCATCACCTTTCGACAAAAAACAACCCAGATGTGAAATGCAGGCAGTCCTCGACTTACGACAGTTCATTGTTCGAAGTTATGGCGGCCCTGGGGAAAAAAAATGACTGAAGATTTTTTTTTCTCACACTTACGACCCACGGTCACGGGATCCCAAATTCAGACACTCAGCGACTGACTCGTAGTTATGACGGTCGCAGTGTCGTTGTCCCCACCGCCCCCGGGGGTCACGTGATCCCTTTTGGCGACCTCCTGACTGGCAAAGTCAATGGGGAAGCCGGATTCATTTAACGACCGTGCGACTCGCTTAACAACTGCAGGGGTTGGCTTAAGAGCTGGGGCAGGAACGGTCGTAAATCGGGGCATAACTCAGCCCCTCTATCGCTCAGCAAACTGAAATTTTGGGGCTCCGTCGTAAGTCGAGGACTGCCTGTAATTCCTCCGCCCAACAGCTCATAGAGGCTGCTCTGGGTTGAGCCGGACCAGGATATCGGGGTTCCCCACAGGGTCAGCCCCACCTCCCCCCTTTGAGGCCTCGAAGCCCTTCTGGGGTGGGCTGGGGGCTGAAGTCTCCCCCCTCCCTCCCTCCCCCCCCCCCAGCTGGAAGAGCAGGTGAGCCGTTTGCAGCGGGAGAAGAACGAGGTGCAGAGCCGGCTGGAGGAAGATCAGGAGGACCTGAACGAGCTCATGAAGAAGCACAAGGCGGCCGTGGCACAGGTGGGTCCCTCTGGGCCCCTTGGCGGGACTCCCCCCATGCCCTCTTCTTTCTTTCTTTCTTTCTCTCTCTCTCTCTCTCTCTCTCTCTCTCTCTCTTTCTCTTTCTTTCTTTCTTTCCTCCTTCCTCCTATCACTCCTTTCTTTCTTTCTTTCTTTTTTTCTTTCTCTCTCTCTTTCTTTCTTTCTTTCTTTCCTCCTTCCTCCTATCACTCCTCTCTTTCTTTCTTTCTTTTTTTCTTTCTTTCTTTCTCTCTCTCTTTCTCTCCCCCCTCCTCCCTTCCTTCCATCACTCCTTTCTTTCTTTCTTTCTTTCTTTCTTTCCCTTTCCTCCTTCTTCCTTCTATCACTCCTTTCTTTCTTTCTTTCTCTCTCTCTTTCTCTCCCCCCTCCTCCCTTCCTTCCATCACTCCTTTCTTTCTTTCTTTCTTTCTTTCTTTCTTTCTTTCTTTCTTTCTTTCTTTCTTTCTTTCTTTCTTTCTTTCTTTCTTTCTTTCCCTTTCCTCCTTCTTCCTTCTATCACTCCTTTCTTTCTTTCTTTCTCTCTCTCTTTCTCTCTTTCTTTCTCTTTCTCTCTCTTTCTTTCTTTCTTTCTCTTTCCTCCTTCCTTCTATCACTCCTTTCTTTCTTTCTTTCTTTCCTCTTTTTCTCCCTCCCTCCTTCCTTCCATCACTCCTTTCTTTCTTTCTCTTTCTCTTTCTCTCCCCTCCTTCCTTCCATCACTCCTTTCTTTCTTTCTTTCTTTCTTTGTTTCTTTCTCTCTCTCTCTCTCTTTCTCTCCCCCCTCCTTCCTTCCATCACTCCTTTCTTTCTTTCTTTCTTTCTTTCTTTCTTTCTTTCTTTCTTTCTTTCTTTCTCTTTCCTCCTTCCTTCTATCACTCCTCTCTTTCTTTCTTTCTTTCTTTCTTTCTCTTTCCTCCTTCCTTCTATCACTCCTTTCTTTCTTTCTTTCTTTCTTTCTTTCTTTCTTTCTTTCTTTCTTTCTTTCCTCTTTTTCTCCCTCCCTCCTTCCTTCCATCACTTCTTTCTTTCTTTCTCTCTTTCTCTTTCTCTTTCTCTCCTTCCTTCCATCACTCCTCTCTTTCTTTCTTTCTTTCTTTCTTTCTTTCTTTCTTTCTTTCTTTCTTTCTTTTTTTCTTTCTTTCTCTCTCTCTCTCTCTCTTCCTCTCCCCCCTCCTTCCTTCCATCACTCCTTTCTTTCTTTCTTTCTTTCTTTCTTTCTTTTCTTTTCTTTCTTTCTTTCTTTCTTTCTTTCTCTTTCCTCCTTCCTTCTATCACTCCTCTCTTTTTTCTTTTTCTTTCTCTTTCTCTCCCCCTTCTTCCTTCCATCACTCCTCTTTCTTCTTTCTTTCTTTCTTTCTTTCTTTCTTTCTCTTTCTCTTTCCTCCTTCCTTCTATCACTCCTCCCTTTCTCTTTCTCTCTCTTTCTCTCTCTCCCCTCCTCGGAGGAAGGGATGAAATGGTGGGGGGTGGGACACAAAGAATCCCACTTCATTTAATAGCAAAGCAGATCATGGCAGACAGAGCACCCCCTAACTTTAGAGATTCTTGGCAGCCAAGAGGGGGGAGGATGGTGGATTGATAGAAGGGTGGGGGGAAAGAGTAAGAGAGGGGTGGAGAGGGAGGGAGGGAGGTAGAAAGAAAGAGAAAGAAAGAAAGAGAGAAAGAAAGAAGGGAAGGAAGGAGGGAGGGAAGAGAAAGGAGAGAGAAAGACAAAGAAAGAAAGAAAGAGAAGGAAAGAATTAGGGAAGGAAAGGGGAGAGAAAGAATGAGAGAGACAAAGAGGAAAGGAAGAGAGAGAGAAAAAAAGAAAAAGAAACAGAAAGAAAGAAACAGAAAGAAAGAAAAAGAAAGAGAAAAAAAGGAAAAGAAAGAAAGAAACAAAAGAAAGTGAGAGAAAGAAAGAAAGAAAGAAAGAAAAAAGAAAGAAAAAAGAGGAGTGATAGAAGGAAGGAGGAAAGAGAAAGAAAGAAAGAGAGAGAGAGAGAGAGAAAGGAGGGAGGGAAGAGAAAGGAGAGAGAAAGACAAAGAAAGAAAGAAAGGAAAGAAAGAAAGGAAAGAATTAGGGAAGGAAAGGGGAGAGAAAGAATGAGAGAGACAAAGAGGAAAGGAAGAGAGAGAGAAAAAAGAAAAAGAAACAGAAAGAAAGAAAAAGAAAGAAAAAGAAAGGAAAAGAAAGAAAGAAACAAAAGAAAGTGAGAGAGAGAGAGAGAGAAAGAAAGAAAGAAAGAAAGAAAGAAAGAAAGAAAGAAAGAAAGAAAGCAGGCCCAGTGGTTTTGCAACCTGGAGAACTTCTGCCTGCCAGGCAGGACCTCGCCCTGTAGGGAGTCTGGAACCGTGGCAGATGGATCTGGGGGGGTGGGGGGTGCCCCCTTCCCTCGAGGGCCACAACCACTCAGGTCCACCTTGCCTCCCCCCCCCTCAACCCCCGTAGGCTTCGCGGGACCTGGGCCAGATCAACGACCTCCAATCGCAGCTGGAAGACGCCCAGAAGGAGAAGCAGGAGCTGCAGGAGAAGGTACCCCTCGAACCCGGGGCCAAGGGGTGGGGCTGCAGCCTTTCTGGACAACCCCCCCCTCCCCACAGCAGCCCCTCTGAGCGATCTTTTTGTCCCCCCTCCCCCCTCAGCTGCAAGGCCTCCAGAGCCAGCTGGAATTCCTGGAGCAGACCATGGTGGACAAGTCCTTGGTCAGCCGGCAGGAGGCCAAGATCCGCGAACTGGAGACCCGGCTGGAGTTCGAGAGGACCCAAGTGAAGCGCCTGGAGGTGAGGGGGAGGGGCGAAGGGGGGGGAGGGACCCCCGCCCCGAACGGGCAAACCTCAGCAGGCAAGGACCCTCACCCATTTTACAGATTAACAGAGGTTGGAAGGGACCTTGGAGGTCATCTAGTCCAAACCCACCCCCCCCCCGTCCAAGCAGGAGACCTTACGCCATTTCTGACCGATGGCAGCCCAGTCTCATCACAGAAGGGAATCTCATGCAGGGCCGGGAAGGTCTCTGCCTTCTGACGAGTATTTTAAAAGACGGGTAAGTCCTCGACTTACGACCATTCCTTTAGTGACCGTCGGAAGTTACAACCACGCTGAAAGCAGTGACTTAAACTGGGGGAAGCCTGAGTCACTTGATGCTTTTCACACTTGTAACAGCTCGTGCAGCCACCCCCACGGTCACGTGATCAAAATTCGGCCACTCGGTAGCTGACTCACATTTATGACGGTTGCAGTGTCCCGGGGTCGCCTTTTGCCGACCTTCTGACCAGCCAATTCAATACGGGGTGTAGGTTCACTTAAGAACGGCAGCGATCCGCTTAACGACTGGGGCAAGGAAGGTCGTTAAAAAAAATGGGACACAACTCGCTTAACAGCTGTCTCGCTTAGCAACGGAAATTTGGGGCTTGGCTTGTATTTATGACAGTTGCATAGTCCCGGGGGTTCGCGTGATCACGATTTGTGACCTTCCCGCCCGGCTTCTGACAAGCAAAGTCGATGGGGAAGCCGGATTCCTTTTAAGGACCGCACGATTCACTTAACGATGGCATGATTCATTTAACAATTCCGGCGATTCGCTTAACGGCGGCCAAAACGATCGCGAAATGAGGCACGGCATGCCTCGGCCGGTGGAAATATTGGCCTCCGTTTTGGTCGCACGATGAGGACTAGCTGTAATTCTGCCTCCCCGTCGACTTTTCCCTCTGGCTCTGCGCCAGGGGTGGGTTCTAAATTTTTTTTACTACCGGTTCTGTGGGCGTGGCTTATTTTGTGGGTGTGGCTTGGAGGTCATGTGACTGGGTGGGCGCGGCTAGCTGGTCAAGAGTCATTTCTGGAAGGTCCTCGCACTTACGACCAGTCCTCGCACTTACGACCCGACTCATTTGGGACTCAGGAGGCAGCAATAGATTGGGGGGTGGGACCAAATAAAAGGTAAGAATAATGTGGGGGGGTGGGAGGGCGGGGCAGGGAGAACCGGTTCGGTGACGTCATATCGTCACCGCTACCGGCTCGGCCGAACCGGACCGAACCGGGAGGAACCCACCACTGCTTTGCGCCCCCCCAACTCACTCAGCAAGCCCCTGACCCCGCCCCGGCCCCTCCTTGCCAGCGCCAGAGCCTCTTCTGCACCCCCAGACCCTTATTTTTTTGGGGGGGGAAGCCCAGATGCTCCCCAGATGCTCCTTCCTCTTTCTCCGCCGTTCCTGGCTTCTTCGCCCTCCCCTCCTCTCCCCTCCCCACTGCCAGCCGCGTGAATAAATATGCAGGGGACGGCGCTCAGAGCTGCCTGCGCCAACGGATAGAATCTATTTTTCTCCTTACATTACATGCTGTAATTACTTCACACAAAGTTAAATCTATTTTTCCAATTCACCAAGGCCCTCCCTGATTATTCTTCCCACGCCTGGGGAAGAAAGACCCCCCCCTCCATCCTTCCACCCACCCCCCTCTCTCTATTTCTCTCTCTCTCTCTCTTTCCTGGGCCCCGACTTGGCAGCTGCCCTCCCTGCTCCCTTTCCTTCCCCTCCCCACTTCCCTCCAGCCAGTCCTTTCCCCCCCACCTCAACCCCCCCCCCTCATGTAAATTCATAGGGCTGGCTTCGTTTGTTCCATTAGCTCCCGGCGGAAGAGCGAGGAGCTGCCTTGCACTGCGCCGCCCCGTTCCCCCCCTGTAATTGCGGCTGTCTTCTACCATTATGCACGGCAGATGAATATGGATGCCCAGCCGCGTGTCTTTCCCCGCACCGTCTCGTTTTCCACCTGCCACGGTTCGCCGGGGATGGAGAGGGATCGCCTCTCTCCGTCCCTCCCCCACACACCCGAGGGGCACGGCGGCATGGGCCGAGGGCTTGTCGGAGGGGATGTTGGAATCGGAATCTCCGCGATCCCGAGGGCGTTGGGGAGCTCTGGGTTCTGCCCCTATTGCTGGGAGGTTTGGGGGGGCGCCTTCATCTCTGGGGCTGGGTTGGGGGAGGGTGTGTGTGTGTGTGTGGGGAGGGGGCTTCAGGTCCTTGCTAGAGACTCTTGAGCGTTCTGGGGGATGCGCGTTGAACTGATCCGTGCTCCCACCCAGAAAGGGGAGCGTGGGAGCTGCTACCGGAGCAAGGAATGTGGAATTAATCAGGGAAGACCCCACCCCGCCCCCAATTCCGCAGCCCCTTTGCCTCGGTCTTGTCTGCCACTGGTTCTCCAGGGTCCTGTCTGGAGATCGAAGGTGGACATCTCCATCCAGGATGAGGGTATTGGCCAACTTGCTAGCCTCTTGCAAGGAGTGAGGGCGGTGTCAAGTGAGGGTGTAGCTTGGAATCCTTTCGTAGCCGCAAAAGACATAAACCTGGCCTCTCCCGGGAACCACGTAAGCCTTATTTAGCCACTCCAAAGGGAAGGCAAGCACTTCGGGTGGTTCTTGCGCAGGTAGTCCTCGCCTTACGACCACAATTGCGCCCAAAACTCCTCTTGCTAAGCGAGACATCCGTGAAGTGAATTTTGATCCGCCGTAAGACCTTTCTTGCCACCGTGGTTAAGAGAATCCCTGCCGTTGTTAAGTGAGTCACACGGCCGTTCAGCGAATCCGGGCTTCCCCATTGACTTCGCTTGTCGGAAGGGTCGCAAAAGGGGATCTCACGTGACCCCGGGACACTGCAACCGTCATAAGTACGAGTCAGTTGCCAAACGTCCGGATTCTGACCACGTGACCATGGGGATGCTGCAACGGTCGTAAGTGTGGAAGGCGGTCATAAGTCACTTTTTTCTGTGCCGCTGTAACTTCCAACGGACGCTAAATAAACTGTTGTAAGTCGAGGACTCTCTGTAACACAGATAATAAATTATTGGTTTTTGTTACTCATGGTTGCTTGAATCATCATCGTCTTCTTTTAACGACCCTGTAATCCTTTGTGGGGTGAAATCTGAGCTGAGTGTTTACTGGCCGGATGCCCTTCCTGTTGCCAATGAGGAGTTTTATTCAGCTGATATATTCTCATTGTGCCCAGAAAGAGAGAAATATCTACCTACCTAGGATCGAACTCACAACCTCCTGATTGTGAGGCGAGAGCGCCACCTCTAGATCACTGCGCCACTCACTCTCACTCACTTTGAAACAATCGAAATACTCCTGGGAGCTGGTTGGGGGGCCAGCCCAGCATCAGCCCTTAGAACAAGGGACTCCAATCTTGTCCACTTTAAGACCTGTGGACTTCAATTCCCAGAATTCCCCAGCCAGCTTAGCTTAGAATTCTGGGAGTTGAAGTCCACAAATCCTAAAGTGGGCAAGATTGGAGACCCCTACCTTAGAAAGATGAAGGAGCAGGGGAGACCAATGTCCCTTTTCTCCTGGGACCCTTCAGGCCCACCGCTGCCCCTCAGGGGTGCACAGAGGCCGGTGCAGAGCCACGGATGCCTAGTGGTTAGAGAGCAATATTGCAGGCTGACTCTGCCCACAGCCAGTAAGTTCGATCCTGACCGGCTCAAGGTTGACTCAGCCTTCCACCCTTCCCAGCTCAGTAAAATGAGGACCCAGATGGTTGGGGGGCAACAGGCTGACTCTGTAAACCGCTTAGAGAGGGATGTAAAAGCACTGTAAAGTGGTATATAAATCTATATAATTCTTTTTAAGTGTTTTTTAATTGTTTTGTTTATTGTTTTAATTAATGGCCAAATCTATATTTTTTTTAAACTGTATTTTAATATTTGTATTTGATGTTTTTATTTGGCTGTTTACCGCCCTGAGTCCTCAGGGAGAAGGGCGGTATACAAATTCAAAATAAAATAAAAATAAATAAAAATAAAATAAAATAAGTACTATTGCTTGGGAAGGAAGGAAAGAAATAAGGAAGATGGGAAGGAAGGAAAGGAGGAAAGAAGATGGGAAGGAGGAAGTGGGAAGGAAGATGGGAAGGAAGGAAAGAAAGAAGGAAGATGGGAAGGAAGGGAGAAGGAAGGGAGGAAGGAAGGAAAACCAGAAGGAAGGAAGGGAAATGAGAGGAAGGAAGGAAGCCATAGTGGCACAGTTGTTACAATGCAGCATTGCAGGCTAACTCTGCCCACTAACCAGCAGTTCGAATCTCACCGGCTCAAGGTTGGCTCAGCCTTCCAACCTCCCGAGGTGGGTAAAATGAGGACCCAGGTTTTGGGGGGAAGAGGCTGACTCTGTAAACCACTTAGAGAGGGCTGTAAAAGCACTGTGAAGCGGTATATAAGTCTAAGGACTATTGCTTGGGAAGGAAGAAAGGAAGGAAGATGAGAAGGAAGGAAAAGAAGGAAGAGAGGAAGGGAGGAAAGGAGGAAGGAAGATGGGAAGGAAGGAAGATAAGAGGGAAAGAAGGAAGGAAGGAAAGGAATGAAGGAAGGAAAACCAGAAGGAAGGAAGGGAGGAGAAGGACGGAAGGCAGCCATAGTGGCACAGTTGCAATGCAGCATTGCAGGCTAACTCTGCCCACTAACCAGCAGTTCAAATCTCACCGACTCAAGGTGGACTCAGCCTTCCAACCTTCCGAGGTGGGTAAAATGAGGACCCAGGTTGTTGGGGGCAACAGGCTGACTCTGCAAACCACTTAGAGAGGGCTGTAAAAGTACTGTGAAGCAGTATATAAGTCTAAGGACTATTGCTTGGGAAGGAAGGAAAGAAAGAAGGGAAGGAGGGAAGAAAGGAAGTGAGAAGGAAGGGAGGGAGGAAGGAAAACCAGAAGGAAGGAAGGAACAGAAGGAAGAGAGGAAGGGAAGAAAGGAGGAAGGAAGATGGGAAGGAAGGAAGATAAGAGGGAAAGAAGGAAGGAAGGAAAACCAGAAAGAAGGAAGGAAAGGAAGGAAGAGAGGAAGGGAAGAAAGGAGGAAGGAAGAGGGAAAGGAAGGAAGATAAGAGGGAAAGAAGGAAGGAAGGAAAGGAAGGAAGAGAGGAAGGGAAGAAAGGAGGAAGGAAGATGGAAAGGAAGGAAGATAAGAGGGAAAGAAGGAAGGAAGGGAAGGAAGGAAAACCAGAAGGAACGAAGGGAAATGAGAGGAAGGAAGGAAGCTGTAGTGGCACAGTTGTTACAATGCAGCATTGCAGGCTAACTCTGCCCACTAACCAGCAGTTCGAATCTCACCAGGCTCAAGGTGGACTCAGCCTTCCAACCTTCCGAGGTGGTTAAAACGAGGAGCCAGAGATTGTGGCTGACTCTGTAAACCGCTTAGAGAGGGCTGTAAAAGCACTGTGAAGCGGTATATAAGTCTACCGCTATGGGGTTAGAGAGGTAGGCCTGGCACCTCCCTGCCTCCCTGCCTCTTCTCCGCTCTACATCTCCTCCTTCTTCTCCCGCTCCCTGCCCCAGAGCCTGGCCACTCGGTTGAAAGAGAACATGGAGAAGCTGACGGAAGAGCGTGACCAGCGGACGGCGGCCGAGAACCGGGAGAAGGAGCAGAACAAGCGACTTCAGCGTCAGCTCCGGGACACCAAAGAGGAGATGGCCGAGCTGGCCAAAAAGGAGGCCGAAGCCAGCCGGAAGAAGCACGAACTGGTAAGAGACTGGCTTTCTTCTCAAGGTCCACCCTTCTAGCCCCTTCCCCTCCCCTCCCCTCCCCTCCCTGCCCCATCCCGGAGGTTCACCTTTGCTTTGGTTTCAAACTAGGACTCTGGTGAATCTGTCCGGTGAAGCCCGACGCAAAATAAGCAGGTCAGGGGTCCTTGGTCCTCTCGGAACTGGGTTGTTTCCTTGCAGATGTTTCATGAACCAACTACCATGTTTCCCCCAAAATAAGACCCTGTCTTATATTTTTTTTGAACCCTGAAATAAGCGCTTGGCCTTATTGCCCTGCGCTCAAAAGCCCGATTGGGCTTATTATCAGGGGGGTGTCTTATTTTGGGGGAAACAGGGTATCTATCTCTATCTCTATCTATCTATCCATCCATCTGTCATCTTTCTGTCTGTCCATCCATCCATCCATCCATCATCTCTCTCTCTCATCTATCTCTATCTATCTATCTATCTATCTATCTATCTATCTATCTATCTATCTATCTATCTATCTCTATCTACCGTGTTTCCCCCAAAATAAGACCCTGTCTTATATTTTTTTTGAACCCTGAAATAAGCCCTTGGCCTTATTGCCCTGCGCTCAAAAGCTCAATTGGGCTCATTATCAGGTGATGTCTTATTTTGGGGGAAACAGGGTATCTATCTCTATCTATCCATCAATCCATCCATCTGTCATCTATCTGTCTGTCTGTCCATCCATCCATCATCTCTCTTTCTCTCATCTATCTATATCTATATATCCATCCATCTATCCATCCATCCATCCATCTATCTATCTATCTATCTATCTATCTATCTATCTATCTATCTATCTATCTATCTATCTATCTATCTATCTATCTATCTATCTATCTATCTACCGTGTTTCCCCCAAAATAAGACCCTGTCTTATATTTTTTTGAACCCTGAAATAAGCGCTTGGCCTTATTGCCATGTGCTCAAAAGCTCAATTGGGCTTATTATCAAGTGATGTCTTATTTTGGGGGAAACAGGGTATCTATCTCTATCTATCCATCAATCCAGCCATCTGTCATCTATCTGTCTGTCCGTCCATCCATCCATCCATCCATCCATCCATCCATCCATCCATCATTTCTCTCTCTCATCTATCTATATCTATATAAGCATCCATCTATCTCTCTATCTACCGTGTTTCCCTGAAAATAAGACCTTGTTTTATATTTTTTTGAACCCTGAAATAAGCGCTTGGCCTTGGGCTTATTATCAGGGGATGTTCTTATTTTGGGGGAAACAGGGTAGGTAACGTCATCAGTGCTAGAAGGGAAGAGGGTTTTGTGGAGAGGAGGAGGTGGAGGAAGAGGAGGAGGAGGAGGAGGAGGTGGTGGAGGACTGTGGGGTTCTTGGTGCTCTCTGAGCTGGGTTGTTTCCGTGCAGACATTTCATGACCCAACTAGGTAACGTCATCAGTGCTAGAAGGGAGGGGGTTTGCAAAGAGAAAGAGGAGTGGGGAGGAGGAGGAAAAAGACTGTGGGGTCCTTGGTGCTCTCTGATCTTGGTGGTTTCCTTGCAGACGTTTCATGACCCAACTAGGGAACTTCATCAGTGCTACCACAGAAGGGAGAGAGGCTTTGCAGAGTGGAGAAGAAGGAGAAGAGAGGAGGAGGAAGAGGGGGGGAAAGAGCATGAAAAGGACTGTGGGGTCCTTGGGGCTCCCTGAACGTGATTGTTTCCTTGCAGGAAACAACTTGGTGACCCAACTAGTAGGGAGGAAGGGAGGTTTGCAGGGAGGAGAAGCACTGTGGGGTCTCCTTTCTCCTCATCCTGTGCTTAATCCTAACCAGACTATATATTTATATTAGAATATAAATTGAAAGCAAATCCTTCTCCCTTCTAGCACTGATGACGTTACCTAATCCCGGCTCCATTCTGATTGAGTGGTCATTTCGCATTTCGGGTGCCTCCCGTTTGGCATCGGTGGAAGGAAAAACGCTTTGCAGAAGTCTCTATTTGTGCAAAGTTTGGACATAAACGGTTCCTCCCGATAAGATCAAGTAATGCATCAGCAGCTGAAGTCTGCAGGGATGGCGTTCTTAGATAAAGGGCACCAATTAAGGAATGAGCATTTTCTCCAAGAAAACGTTTGTTCGGTAAAGGGGACACGAGGGCAGGCGACAGGCAGGGTGTGGATCTCGAGAGGTCTCCTTCTCAAATTATTAAATTAGATACATAAATAATTGCAAATCGTGGCTTTTCCCCCATTGTTAGCAAGGCGACAGTAAGAGAATTTAGCAATCGTTGTTTGATATTTGGGATGGAGGGAAGAAAATAGGAAGAAAGAAAGGGAAGTGGCAGGAAGGGAGGGAGGGAAATATGGAGGGAGGGAAATAGGAAGAAAGAAAGGGAAATGGGAGAAAGGGAAGGGAAGAGAGGAAGGAGAGGAAGAAAGGGAAATGGGAGGGAGGGCATTAGGGTGGAAGAAAGGGAAGTAGGAGGAAGGGAAGGAAGGGAGGAAAGAAAATAAGGAAGGGAAATGGGAAGGGAGGGAGGGAAATAGGAAGGAAGAAAGAAAGGAAAGTGGGAGGGAGGGGAGGGAGGGAAATATGGAGGGAGGGAAATAGAAAGAAAGAAAGGGAAATGGGAGAAAGGGAAGGGAAGAGAGGAAGGAGAGGAAGAAAGGGAAATGGGAGGGAGGGAATTAGGATGGAAGAAAGGGAAGTAGGAAGGGAAGGAAGGAAGGAAAGAAAATAGGAAGGAAGGAAAGAAAATAGGAAGGGAGAGAAATAGGAAGGAAGAAAGGAAAGTGGGAAGAAAAATAGGAGGGAAGGGAGGAAGGAAGGAAATTGGGAAGGGAGGCACAGGAAGAAAGAAAGGGAAGTAGGAGGGAGGGGAGGGAGGGAGGGAAATACGGAGGTAGGGAAATAGGAAGAAAGAAAGGGAAGTGGGAGAAGGAAAGGAAGTGGGAAGGAAGGAAAATAAGGAGGAGAGGAAGGAAGGAAAATGGGAAGGGAGGGAGGGAAATAGGAAGAAAAAAGGGGAGTAAGAAAAGTAAAAAAAAAAAGGAAGAAAAGAAAGAAAGAAGGAAGGTCTGGAGTTCAAGATGGATGGATGAGTCCACTGGAATTTTGTCTCACCGCAATCCGGCAACTCCTGCTGGTGTCCCAGTGACTCCGAATGCCCCCCAATCCAAAGGGCCAAAGGCAAAAGGGAGAGAAAAACCGTCTGGAGCCCCCGGAGGGAGGAGGCGCAGGGGATCTTCCCTCTCTGAAGACGCTGGGTTTTCACCCCCTCCCCAAAGCCCGCAGGAAGGAGGGCTGTCGGATCCCACCAAGGCAGCCCCTTCCCCACAAGTGCTGGGGCTGTGAGAAGCAGCGTCTTCCGTGGTTCCGTGGCTCCCTGGAAAAGCCTAACGGGCCACGCCAACCTGCCGTGGATTTCTGGTGGGGGGAAAAAGGTGTTGACACAACACCTCATTGTGGGGAAGGGATGGAAAGACAGGAAAGCTGCAGTCAGTGAGATAAAGATGCCCAGCTGGTCCTCAACTTACGACCAAAATCGAGCCCAAAATTTACGTTGCTAAGTGAGAAATTGGTTAAGTGAGTCTTGCCCCATTTTAGCGACCGTTCAGAGTTAACAACGGCACTGAAAAAAAACAATAGGGCCATTTTCCACGCTTACGACCACTGCAACAGCACCACTGCAGCAACTGACACATATCTATGACGGTTTTTAGCGTCCCAGGAGGGTCATGCGTTCCCCTTTTGCAACCTTCTGACAAGCCAAGTCAGCAGGGAAGCTGGATTCACTTAACAACCGTCAAACTGCAGGAATTCACTTAGCAGCAAGGATGGCAAGAAAGGTCATAAAACAGGACGAACGAAACTCACTGTCAGGTTTCGAGGTCATCTCAAATAAATTGCATTTCAAACAAAGTCTTTGATGAAAAATTCCCATTTATTAAGCACGACATTCTAACTCCGATTCCATCGCAGCCAACACTGACTTCCAGACCCAAAACCCTCCCTTTCCGTTCCCCACCCCTCTGCACTCATTGGCCATCTTCCAAGTCACTCTACCCCTAATCTACTGCTCCAGCTCAAAGGAATTTCCCCCCTCCCATCCCATCTCTTAGGGGATATTATCTCCAGGGAAAATAAGTAGGTGAAAAGTCAAACGTCCCTTTCCAGACGCCTCCGCTTCTCGTTCTTATGTCAGCACTAGAGTAAATGCAGCTTGAAGTGCTGACACTCACTTAACAACATAAGTTTTGGGGCTCAATTGTGGTTGTCAGTCAACAGCTACCTGCACTGTACGAACAAGGTTGCCGTGCCAGGGGTGGGTGGGAAGATGGCAGAGCTGTTGCGTGCCCCAGGGCCAATGCCAGGGGGAAGCAGCTCACACGGCTGTCTCCCTTCTTCCTAGGAGATGGACCTGGAGAGCTTGGAAGCTGCCAACCAGAGCTTGCAGGCGGACCTGAAGCTGGCCTTCAAGCGGATCGGGGACCTGCAGGCCGCCATTGAGGACGAGATGGACAGTGAGGACAACGAGGACCTCATCAACAGGTGGGAAAGTGGGGGGGGGCTGGGGGTTGGTGAGCAGGGCCCGGCCAGGCCAGGCGCACCAATGCGGCATGTTAAACCCGAACCACAATAGTGGAATAGTCTGTGTCAGGTAGGGAGGGAGGGAGGAAGGAAGAAATAGAGGAAGGAGGGAAGGAAGAAGGGGTGGAAGGAAGGAAAGAGAAAGAAAGAAAGAAGGAAAGAAAAGAGAAGGAAGGAAGGATAGATAGATAGACATCAGTGGACAGGTGGATGGATGAAGTATGGATAGAAGGGGAGGAATGAAAAATGGAGGAAGAGAAATTGTATGGATGGATGAGAGAGAGAGATGATAGATAGATAAATAGATAGATAGATAGATAGATAGATAGATAGATAGATAGATAGATAATGGGTGGATGGATAGATGGAGAAAAATTGGATGGATGGATGGAAGAAAGGAAGATAAATTGGATGAATGGAAGGAAGGAAGGAAGGATGGATGGATGGATAGAGAGAAATTTGATGGATAGATGGATGGATGGAAGGAAGGAAGGAGATAAATTGGATGGATGGATAGATGGATGGATGGAGAGAAATTGGATGGATGGATGGATGGAAGGAAGGAAGGAGATAATTGGATGGATGGATAGATGGATGGATGGAGAGAAATTGGATGGATGGATAGATGGATGGATGGATGAAAGGAAGGAAGGAAGATAAATTGGATGAATGGAAGGAAGGATGGATGGATGGATGGATGGATGGAGAAAAATTGGATGGATAGGATAGAAGGAAGGAAGGAGATAAATTGGATGGAAGGATGGATGGATGAAGAGAAATTGGATGGATGGATAGGATAGAAGGAAGGAAGGAGATAAATTGGATGGAAGGATGGATGGATGAAGAGAAATTGGATGGATGGATAGGATAGAAGGAAGGAAGGAGATAAATTGGATGGAAGGATGGATGGATGAAGAGAAATTGGATGGATGGATAGGATAGAAGGAAGGAAGGAAGGAGATAAATTGGATGGAAGGATGGATGGATGAAGAGAAATTGGATGGATGGATGGAAGGAAGGAAGGAAGATAAATTGGATGAATGGAAGGAAGGAAGGATGGATGGAAGGATGGATGGATGAAGAGAAATTGGATGGATGGATGGAAGGAAGGAGATAAATTGGATGGATGGGATGGAGAGACAGAGATTTAAAACTTGGATGGGCAGGGAAGTAGGTGGTTGGGGCTATTTGGGGCTGGGGGAGTGAGAGGTTCGCCACTTTCCTGATGTTCTTGAAACTGGCACCTGAGTTCCTCCCCACTGCTGTGGTTCGGGGTCTCCCTTGGGGGCATCGGAGGCCAACAGTGGCCAACCAGAGGTTTTGCAGGGGATCCTAAAGATGATGGACACGCCGTTAATTGGCCAAAACCGCCTCTTTGACCACCAGCCCCCTGGGTGCCTTCTGCACCACACAGACCCCTCGTTTCCTCCCCTTCGGGCCCCTGCAGGAGCTGGGAATCTCCCCCTCCCCAGCTTCCTTTCCAATCAAATTGACTCCATCATTATTATTCCTCCTCCTCCTCCTTTTCCTTCTCCTTTCTCCCCTCTTTCTCTTTCTCCTTCTTCTCCTTCTTCTGTTCCTCCTCCTCTTTTTTGTCTTTCTCCTCTCCTTCTCCTTCTCCCTTTCTCCCTCCTTTCTCTCCTCTTTCTTTTTCTTTTTATCTTTCTTCTTCTACGCCTTCTCCTTTTCCTCCTTCTCTTTTTTCTTTCTTCTTTCCTTCTCCTTCTTCTCCTTCTCCTTCTTTTCACTTTTTTCTCTTTCTCATTCTCCCCCTCCTCCTCCTCTTTTTTCTCTTTCTTCTCTCCTTCTCCTTCTCCTTCTTTTCACTTTTTTCTCTTTCTCATTCTCCCCCTCCTCCTTTTCTTTCTTCTCTCCTTATCTTTCTTCTCCTTCTCCTTTTCACTTTTTTCTCTTTCTCATTCTCCCCCTCCTCTTTTTTCTCTTTCTTCTCTCCTTCTCTTTCTTCTCTTTCTCCTTCCTTTCACTTTTTTCTCTTTCTCATTCTCCCCCCTCCTCCTCCTCTTTTTTCTCTTTCTTCTCTCCTTCTCCTTCTCCTTCTTTTCACTTTTTTCTCTTTCTCATTCTCCCCCTCCTCCTCCTCTTTTTTCTCTTTCTTCTCTCCTTCTCCTTCTTCTCCTTCTCCTTCTTTTCAAGTTTTTCTCTTTCTCATTCTCCCCTCCTCCTCTTCCTCCTCCATCGCCCCCTCCGTTCCCCCTGCTCCTCCCCTTCCCCCCCCTTTTCTATTCAATTCTTCCCTCTTGCTCCTTTACGCCCATCCTTCATCTTCCTCCCAGGTGGATTTTACTTTTTTTAAAAAAAACCGTTTCTTTGCTGTGAATTTTATTTTGCTTTTTTTCCTCCCTCTCCGTCCCTCCCACCCCCCAATTCCCTCTCCCCCCAACCCAATTCTCCAGTTTGCAGGACGTGGTGTCCAAGTACCAGAAACGCAAGAATAAGCTGTAAGCAGGAATTGACTTTTCCGGGTTCCCAGTAACGCAGCTGTGTTACGCCTAACCCCAAGCATGCCGTGGGCCAGAATGGGGGGGGCAGTCTTCCCCCCCCCCCCATTGCAGCATGCCTCAACATGCATGGGTCTGACCGGTCCTGCTCTAACCCGTGTTTAGCTCTGTCTTAGCGTGTCCTGATAACTCTGCGTTATGGAACTAACTCTGGGTCAGAGAAAGGGAGGTGGGTGGGTGGGACAAAGAACCCCCCCCCCTCAATGTCTGGTTCCATGTCTCTGCTTGGGAAGGATGATGAATTTTGTGGGGTGGGAAGGAAGAGGACAAAGCAAGGAGTCTGGTTACCGGTAATCCTCGACTTATGACCGCAATAGAGCCCTAAACCTCTGTCGTTAAGCAAGGCGAGTTGCATCCCACTTTACGAACTTTCCTGCCGCTGTCGTTAAGCAAATCACTCCCGTTGTTAGTCCCATGGTCGTTAAGCAAATCCGGCTTCGTTTGTGAGGAGGTCGCAAAAGGGGATCGCGTGACCCCGGGACACTGCGACCGTCATAAATACAAGTCAATTGCCAGGCGTCCCGAGTTTCGATCCCGTGACTACGGGGAATACTGCGACGGTCCTAAGTCCCCTTTTTCAATACCGTTGTAACTTTGAACCGTCACTAAAACGAATGGAGAGAATACCTTCTCTATGAAGTGATTTTGATCTGGGCTTTAATGTTGGCGTAATCGGTGTTTGCCTTCAGAAGTTGTGGGAGCTTCATCCCTGGAGGCTTTCGAGAAGAGACTGGGCTGCCATCGGTCAGAAACGGTCTAGGGTCTCCTGCCTGGGCGGGGGGTTGGACTAGATGACCTCCGAGGTCCCTTCCCACTCTCTGTTAATCAAGGCAGGTCACCTGGAGAAGAAGACCCAGAAATCTTGGCCGGCTCGCCGAAGAACCGTTCCCAGATTTTTGCCATCTTGCAGAGACGCCACCTGATGCAAAGATGCATCAGAGATGCAATTCTCAAACTCTTCGTTTTTATTCTTAATTTTCTCCCGTGCTTTGGACGGCCTGGCTTGTTTTCCTTTCCGAAGGCCAAGCCGGGTCCCGTCTGGACGATGGGGAGATCTCTGCCGGCTAATGATAAATGTAATCAACTCTAGCAGTGATCTAGGGGCAACGGGAGCCTTGTTGTCACACACAATTAATGTCCCCGACTGTTTCTGCCTGCCTCCGTCCCTTCCCCAGCGATTCGGATCCCGGTTTAACTAATGGCACGGCTACCCTGGACATAAATTGCCTTTGACGGGAGGTTTAATTCCGACAATTTAAAATCACAGCAGCCCCCGGAGTTTGTTTATAGGGCTCTCCGGCTTCTTCTTCTTCTTTTTTTTCACTGCGGAAAAATAACAAAGGGCCTCCCAGCATTTATTTGCAGGGGGAGAGAGAAAGAGGGACGCAGAATAGAATACAACAGAATACAACAGAATAGAATAGAATAGAATAGAATAGAATAGAATAGAATAGAATAGAATAGAATAGAATAGAATAGAATAGAATAGAATAGAATACAGAATATAGAAGAGTAGAATAAAATACAATGAAAATAGAATACAATACAATACAATATGAGAATAGGATAGGATAGGATAATAATACAATACAATACAATACAATACAATACAATACAATACAGGAATAGAATAGAATAGAATAGAATAGAATAGAATAGAATAGAATAGAATAGAATAGAATAGAATAGAATAGAATAGAATAGAATAGAATAGAATAGAATAGAATAGAATAGAATAGAATAGAATAGAATACAGAATATAGAAGAGTAGAATAAAATACAATGAAAATAGAATACAATACAATACAATATGAGAATAGGATAGGATAGGATAATAATACAATACAATACAATACAATACAATACAATACAATACAGGAATAGAATAGAATAGAATAGAATAGAATAGAATAGAATAGAATAGAATAGAATAGAATAGAATAGAATAGAATAGAATAGAATAGAATAGGAGAATACAAGACAGTACAATACAATATGGGAGTAGGAGAGGACAGGACAGGACAGAGCTGGAAGGGACCTTGGAGGTGGTCTAGTCCATCCCCCTACTCCAGCAGAAGATCCTATACCATCTCAGACAAGCGACTGTCCAGCCTCTTCTAAAAAACCTCCAGGGTGGATGGCTTCGGATTTAACGGGGTGGCTCAGAGGCGAAGGCGGCCATGCTTACCTGTGCACAGGTAGTCCTCGTTCATTTAGCGACCTTTAGAAGTTGCAACGGCAACTTCCGTTTTTCACACTTACAACCGTTGCAGTATTCCCCACGGTCACGTGATCAGAATTTGGCCGCTTGGCAACTGACTCGTATGTATGACGGTTGTGGTGTCCCCGGGGTCATGTGATCCCCTTTTGCGACCCCTTTTTGGGAATCAGGGAAGCCAGATTCACTTAATGCCTGCAGTGGTTCGTTTAACAGCCATGGCAAAAAAGGTTGTAAAACGAATCCCTTTTTGCGACCTTCTGACAAGCCGGCTTCACTTCCCAACACTTACTTTAAGAACTGCAGTGATTCACTTAACAACCGTGGCAAGTCGTGAAACAGGGCAAAATTCCCTTAGCCAACGTCACGAAATGTTGGGCTCCGTTGTGGTCGTAAGCCGAGGACTCCCTATAGTGAACACACCCAGAAGGTCGTAGTCCTGAAGCTGTCGCGGCAACGGAGCCCTGTTTTCTGGGGGTGGGGTGGGAAAACACCCCCCCTTCCCCAAAGTTTTCCCGCTTAGCCCCCTGGGAAGCCGGGAAGGAGAGTTGCGGACCCCATCGGCGGGAAGAAATAAGACCCCCGATTCCCGTATAGATTCAGTTGTTATGGCTATAATCGTAATGAAAGCGATAAGCAGCCCGGTATTAAGCGGCGAGATTTATACGGACACGGCCCGCAACATGGAGGGAACGCGTTCTCTTGAAACACCGCCCCCCCCTTCTCCCCATCTCGCGCATAACGGCGCATCCATGCTCTGGGCAATCAATACGGCTATGAGGAGCGGCACTTATAAATTTAGCGGCTTTAAGCCGGATGGGGCCGCAGTTTACGCCTGCATCTAAATCAGGCCTCGCTTTCCCCCTGCAGAGCCTGGCTCGCGCGGCAGCGTCCTCGTAAATCCAGAGGCTGCCATGTGGCTGCTAAACTCCAGTTTACCCGGGGACCACAGACCCATCGCTCTCGCTCCTGCCATCGCGCCTTAATTCGACAGGCGGGCGGCGGAGAAAGCGGAGCTGCTGCCCGCCTGTGTGGAGGCGGGAGCAGCTGGGCCGTATCCCTGTTTAGGAGTTATTCAGGGCCGGGGGTCTGGGGAGCGGTGGGATTCCTGGAAGGAGGGAAGGAAGGAAGGAAGGAAGGAAGGAAGGAAGGAAGGAAGGAAGGAAGGAAGGTGAGAAGCAAGGAAGGGAAACGAAAAGGAAGGAAGGAGAAAGGGAGGGAAGAAAGGGAGGAGGGAGGGATAGGGGAGGAAGGGAAGGAAGGAAGGAGAGAAAGGGAAAAGAGAAGGAAAGGAAAGGAAGGGTCGGAGGAAGAAAGATGGGAGGAAGGAAGGGAAATAAGAGGGGGGAAGAAAGAACCGAAATGGAAGGAAGGGAATGAAAGGAAAAAAGTGAGAGAAGGAAGACAAAAAAATGAGAAAGTGAAAGGAGGGAGAAGAAGGAAGAGATGGAGATGGTGGGAAGGAAGGAAGGAAGGAATGAGGGGAAAAGAAGGAAAGGAAAGGTCAGAGGAAGAAAGAGGGGTGGAAGGAAGGGAAATAAGAAGGAGGAAAGAAGAAAATGGAAGGCAGGGAAATATGAAAGGGGAAAAGGACAAGGAAGGAAAGAAAGGAAAAAAGTGAAAGAAGGAAGACAAAAAATGAGAAAATGAAAAGAGGAAGGAAGGAAGGAGAGAAAGGGCAAGAAAGGAAGGGTTGGGGGAAGGAAGATGGGAGGAAGGAAGGGAAATAAGAGGGAAGAAAGAAGAGAAATGGAAGGAAGGAAAATGAGAAAGGAGAAAAGAGGACAAGGAAGGAAGGAAAGAAAGGAAAAAAGTGAAAGAAGGAAGACAAAAAATGAGAAAATGAAAAGAGGGAGGAAGGAAGGAGAGAAAGGGAAAGAAAGGAAGGGTTGGGGGAAGTAAGATGGGAGGAAGGAAGGGAAATGGAAGGAAGGAAAATGAGAAAGAAAAGAGGACAAGGAAGGAAGGGGAAGAAAGGAAAAATGAGAAAGAAGGAAGACAACGAGAAAGTGAAAAGAGGAAGGAAGGAAGGAAAGAAAGAAAAGAAAGAAGAAAGAAAAGAAAAAGAAAAAGAAAGAAAGAAAGAGAAAGAAAGGAAAGGCAAGGCCTATTTATTTGAGGGACCCTCTCTCTGACAGAATCCCTGCACTCCACAAGGTTGAATCGTGGAGTCCTCGGTGCTCTCTACGCTTGGTTCTTTTGTTTGCACGCTTTTCATTATCCAGCTGAGGAACCTCACCAGTGCTGATGAGCGTGGAGTTTGCTCCCTCCTTATATCCAGTAGCTTGTCCTTCTAGTTTTTGGTGGGGCTGTGGTTTTCCCCGCGGCACTTCCTTGATTAGGCTATTGTTTTCTGCTCGATGGTTTGTCTGGTGTTAATCCCTGCTTATCTGGATGGAAGCCGGTGGAGAGGATGCGTTTTAGTCTTTCGGTTTCCTTCTTGGGTTTTTTTATGTCTCTTTTTAACGGTGTGCAAATGTAGTTGCTCTCTATGTGTCTACAGGATCGCCTCTCTCCTGTGGTATCTGCCAGGGTTGGCATGCTTTGGGGTCCCCCCCCCTTTAAACAGTGTCATTTTGGGGGGGACAGGACCCAGCCAATGTGCTTTCTCTATTGTGGCCTCTCCACACTGGAATGAGGTTGCCCCTGGGAGCTCCCACCCCGATGTCGGTCTGCAAAGCCCGGAGAACTCTCCTTCTTTGGGGTTTGGGGTCAGGAGGGGCTGTTGGGTGTTTGGGTTTTGGTGTGTTAACCGGATTAGCCATCTGTTTACTGTTCGGTAGATCGTTATTTTTATATTGCTTGTATTGTGAGCTGTCTGAAGCCGGGCAAATGACTCCAGATTGAGAAATCAATCCGTCCATCCATCAATCAATGCTGTCGTGTCTCCCTTAGTCCTTCTTTTCATTAGATTAGACCTATCCAGTTCCTGCAAATGTGAATAGAATAGAAATATAGACATATAGAGGTATAGAAGAATAGAATAGAATAGAATAGAATAGAATAGAATAAAATAGAATAAAATAGAATAAAATAGAATAAAATAGAATAAGGGATAGGATAGGATAGGAAAGAAATCTAGAATAAAAGAATAGAATAATAGAATAGAAATCTAGAATAAAAGAATAGAGTAGAGTAGAGTAGAATAGAATAGAATAGAATAGAATAGAATAGAATAGAATAGAATAGAATAGAATAAGGGATAGGATAGGATAGGATAGGATAGGATAGGATAGGATAGGATAGGATAGGATAGGATAGAAATTAGAATAAAAGAATAGAATAATAGAATAGAAATGTAGAATAAAAATAGAATAGAATAGAATAGAATAGAATAGAATAGAATAGAATAGAATAGAATAGAATAGAATAATAGAATAGCATAGCATAGCATAGCATAGCATAGCATAGAATTAATTTAGAATTAGAATTAGAATTAGAATTAGGATATAGAATAGAATAGAATACCATAGAATACAATAGAATACAATACAATAGAATAGAGATGAGACCTTGGAAGTCTTCTAGTCCAACCTCATGGAGCACCTACAATTTCTGGTGGCCAGCTGTTCCACTGGTTAATCGTTCTCACTGTTAGGAAGTTTCTCCTCAATTCCAGGTTGCTTCTCTCCTTGATTAGTTTCCACCCGTCGCTTCTTGTCCTGCCCTCCGGTGCTTTGGAGAATAGGCTGACCCCCTCTTCTTTGGGTTTGGAAGACTATTGGAAGACTATTTTATTAGATAGGGGTCCAGTGTTCAAATCCGACAAGATCTTTTTGGTTCCAGAGCTTGTCTTCTGGGGCGTTGGCTACTCCTGCCAGCTTGGTTGTCGTCTGCAAATTTGATGAGGGGAAGTCATCAAATTTGACGACGGGGGATCGACGCCAAAGGCTCCTGAGGACTACTCCCTCCGTCCATCCGACCCCTTGGTCTTCCTTGGTCTTGAGAGGAACCAGGCAACTCTCCGAAGGCCGTGGGGATTGTGGCATTTCCGAACGCGGATTAACCCTTCTTAACATGGGCTTTCTAAAGAGTGATACCTGTTGTCCTTCATGCCGGCAAATACACACCTCTGATTTCTCCTCTTCCTGTTTTTTGTCCCCAGCGAGGGAGACTCGGATGCCGATTCGGAGCTGGAAGACCGCGTGGACGGAGTGAAGTCGTGGCTGTCGAAAAACAAGGGCTCTTCCAAGTCGGTCTCCGAGGACGGCAGTTTGAAGAGTAGCAGGTTGGCTTGGCATCTTTCCCACGGGGTTGGGTGGGGGAGGGCTCCTGACTTAGAGAATGGGCCCTGCCCTACGTGTTGGTGACCCACAGCAGGAGGTGTCCTCCTCTTGCATTGTGTCTATGAAAACAGAGTTTCAGTTTTATTAAATTTTTTTATACCACCCTTCTCCCAGGGGACTCAGGGCGGTGAGAGTAAGAGAATGACGGTGGTGGAAGGGGACCTTGGAGGTCTTCTAGTCGGACCCCCTGCTCAGGCAGGTATTCTGTCCCCGTCCCACTCACGCACCCCCATAGACGGCCCGGAGTTAATAAGCCACACGACAAAATTCTTTGAAAATAAAGCTGGCAGCAACCCAGTGGCTAGCTGCCAATTCAGACTTTACTCACACAAAACAAAGATTAGACTGCAAGCATTCCGATAAAACAGGCAGAGTTTTCAACAATACAAGGATTAATCCAAATGCAGTCCAATAAAGCAGGCAAAGTCCAGTAACGCAGAGATCATGGATTATTTCCAGTTTTTGCTCGTCACAAACTGAACCGGCCACCACACCCACATTTATACCCTGTGGGGTGTGGTCCAGTGACTCAGCTAATCTCTGGCACGCCTTCCCCTCTGCTGCGCACGCTTCTCCCTGCGCCTCTGGCGAGGGTCCAGCCAGCACTTATCTCCTTCGTCGCTGTCCACCTGTGGCTGCGGGGACGTGCTTGGCTCTGAGCCTATCGTTTGGCCTTCGGTGTCCTCCGGAGGCATTGCCAGAGAGGAGGGTCCTGGAGAGGGAGGCCTTGCCAACTCCTCTCCCTCACTCTCAGAGTCTGCATCTGTCGATAGCCCAGGCTCAGGCAATGGAGCCACAACAGCAGGAGACCCTGCACCAGAGGGGTCTAACCTGGGAACTTTAACACTTGCGGACTTTGACTCCCAGAATTCCCCCAGCCATCCCAACTTGGCCACTTTTAAGACTTGTGGACTTCGACTCCCAGAATCCTCTAGCCAGCATATAGTCCACAAATCTTAAAAGTTCTCCATTCTGGAGACATGGCTGCCCAGTCTTTTCTGGAAAAACCGCCAGTGTTGAAGCACCCACAACTTCTGGAGACAAACCGTTCCACTGATTAATTGTTCATTAATTAATTGATTAAACGCATCCAGTTCCTGAGGAAAGGCGATTGTGGGAGCTGGTTGCATTAGTTGATATATATATATATCAACTAATATATCGTGTTTCTCCGAAAATAAGACCCTGTCTTAATTTTTTTTTTTGAACCCCGAAATAAGCGCTTGGCCTTATTTTCGGGGAGGTCTTATTATTTTGGGGCGCGTGGAGCAAGACGGGGCTCCTCTTACCGTCTTATCTGATTTCCAGCTCTGCGTTTAAATATTTTTGGGGAGGGCTTATTTTTAGGGGATGTCTTATTTTCGGGGAAATAGGGTACATATATACATACATACTGTGAAAACCTCAGAAAACAAATACATACATACATACATACATACATACATACATACATACATGTGTGTGTCAACTTGCAAAGCTTTCAAGTTGCATTGTGTGTGTGTAAAAAAAGAAGCAGACATACTGCGAACTCCGGAACCTAAGATTTTAAAATTTTAAAAGAATTAAAATTTTATTATACTACGCTTTCGTCAGCCATCTGCTGACATCGTCAGAGTATTAAACTACCATTACAGAGATCTCTGCCTTTATATGCCATTAATCAATTTAGCTCTTGCGTGTGTAAAAGGCCCTTCCAGCCGTCTCCCACTTGTAATCAGCTGTGTTGTTTTCATTGCTGTCGTCATGCTGGATGATGGAGGCTTGATTCCTACTGTTTCCTCCCTCCTAGCTTGCTTATCAATGGGGGGTGGGGGGTGACGATGTCAGCAGATGGCTGACGAAATCTTACTATAATAAAATTTTAATTCTTTTAAAATTTTAAAATCTTAAGTTCCGGAGTTCGCAGTATGTCTGCTTCTTTTTTTACTAATATACCTGGAACTCGTATTTTTAGAATAGTTTGTAATATACATAAATACATACATACATACATATATGTCTTCTCAAGTTTTCGCGGGTGTGTGCATATAAAAAGTTAAAATCTCGGGTGTTTTCCCGCGTCATTAAAAGTCTGTTAGTTAAAATGCTTAAAATCTTAAAATCCTGGCTAAAATCCCAGCTCAAAATCCTCTAAAATCCTAACAAAACACTTTGTAAGTGTTAAAGTGTTGGTTAGGATTTTAGCCAGAGTCTTAAAAGACCTTACGAAGTGTTTTGTTAGGATTTTAGAGGATTTTGAGCTGGGATTTTAGCCAGGATTTTAAGATTTTAAGCATTTTAACTAACAGACTTTTAACGACGCGGGAAAACACCCGAGATTTTAACTTTTTACATATGTATATGTATATGTATTTGTATATGTAGATGTATATGTAGATGTATATGTAAAAAATTAAAATCTCGGGTGTTTTCCTGCTTCATGTTAAATAAATTAGTTAAAATGTTTAAAATTCTGGTTAAAATCCTAGCTTAAAATCTTCCAAAAATCCTTACAGAGCTTAAATTGGAAGATTTTAAGCTAGGATTTTAACCAGAATTTTAAACATTTTAACTAACTTATTTAACATGACGCGGGAAAACACCCGAGATTTTAATTTTTTGCATATACACACCCGTGAAAACTTAAGAAGACGTATATGTATATGTATATGTATATGCAAATGCAAATGCATATGTATATGTATATGTTTATGTATATGTATATGTATATGTATATGTATATGTATATGTATGTATATGTATATGTATATGTATATATATATATAATCAGTGCATCGGCCCCCAATCCTAAACACAATTAAGTGCTATAATCCTTGCTAGATCAGATATGAATGCTTCTAGAATCCCCTTTTTATAACAACTCGTGGCAACCTCCCTGGCCTTTCACAGAGGCACACAGTCCATCTTCCTAGGTGTCGGAAATGGTGTAGGCTCTCCTGCTTGAGCGGGGGGGTGGGGTTGGGGGTTGGACTAGATGACCTCCAAGGTCCCTTCCAACTCTGTTAATCTAATTAGGCCCAGCCACAAACCCGTGACTCCCCCAGCCTCTCCTGCACTCCTACCCACCCACCCACCTCAATTTCCCTTAAGGGCCCAATGTTAGCAGGGGCCACTTTCTTGAGGAAAGGGCACTGGCTACCTGGGGGTGGGGGTGGGGGGCTCCCCTGCCCTTTTTACTGGGGTCCCAGTCTGGAAAAAAGCGAGGCCACTCAGGGACATTTCACACCCCTTTTTTTTCCCCTCTGCATTTCAGTCTTTCTGGGGTTCCGGTGGATGATAAATGAAGAAAAGCACCGATTTGGTGTTAAAACATCTGCACTACATGTCCCATGCTCCCCATACGTGTCCCATGCTCCCCATCTGCCTCTTTTATCCCCCACTTCAGGCCACGGTCTGATCCCAGGGCCCTGCTGACCTTGCCAAAGCCCCCCTCCCCATGTCAATCATCTCCATCGATGCCGCCCCCTCCCTGTATATTCCTGCCCCCCCCTCCCGGGTCTCTGGTAGTGACCAGCAACCAGGCGGGCTATTTATAGGACCCCCGTTGCCATAGAAACCCGCCGGCACGGAGGAGGAACGGCCTCAAGCTGTTGGCACCGGCAACGGGCGGAGGAGAGAGAGGCATGCCTGCACTGACTTGCAAGCCGGCGCCCGTTATTTGGGAAGGGGCAACAGACGGGGTCGACACCCCCTCCCCCCGCGCTCCTCGGGCTCTGCTGAGATGCCCACCTGGATCTGCCCTGAATGCCTGGGCCAGTCCAGTTTCTGCTCCGTCTCCAGTTTCCCCCCCTCCATTTTGGGGGGGGGGTGTTCAGGCATTGGGCCCCTCCCCTTTTTTATCCTTCTCTGCAGACAATCCCCTCCCCCGAAGAGGAAAACACGAAGACATCCTCTTACAGGCAGTCCTCGACTTACGACATTCATTTAGTGGCCGTTTGGAGTTACAAAGTTGCATTGAGAAAAGGCATTTACGAGCGTTTTTCACACTTACGACCGTTGCAGGGATCAAAATTCAGACAATCGGCAACGACTCGTATTTATGACAGACGCGGCGTTGCCGAGCTCACGTGATTCCCCTTGGGCGACCTTCCGACAAGCAAAGTCCACTGGGAAGCCGGATTTGCTTAATAACCCCATGATTCACTTAACAACGGCAGTGACTCGCATGACGACTGCCGCAAGAAAGGTCGCAAAATGGGGAAAAAAACAACAGAGTTGGAAGGGACCTCAGAGGTCTTCTAGCCCAACCCCCTGCTCGGGCAGGAGGACCCTATGGTTGTTCTGTCTGGCTTAGCGGCAGAAATATTGTGGTCGTAAATCGAGGACCGCCTGTAATTACCCTGATTTGTCTCTCCGCACATGCGTACAACCTTTTGCAGAGGGAAATCGTGCTCCCCTTTTCTTTCGGGCCCCTGCTGGGAGGATCGATTGCTCTGTGCCGCCAACGTTTCCCAGGTAGTTGACAACAAAACAAATTGAAATCGATGGCAGAGGGGCTTCTCCCCCTCCCTTTTCTTAAACAAAACCCAACAGAAATTGAGGAGCGTGGCTGGCACAGAAGAACGACTCGATTTGCATGACGCTCCGTGGGAAGACGCGTCTTCCGCAGCCGGCTCTCTGCTGCCCTGCTGCACACCATAGCAATAGCCATAATAGCACTTATATACCGCTTCACGGGGCTTTTACGGAGTCAGCCTCTGGCCCCCAACAATCTGGGTCCTCATTTTATCGGCCTCGGAAGGACGGACGGATGAGTCAATCTGGAGCTGGTCAGGATCGAACTGCTGGCAGTGGGCAGAGTTAGCCTGCAATGCTACACCTTCCTTCCTTCCTTCCTTCCTTCCTTCCTTCCTTCCTTCCTTCCTTCCTTCCTTCCTTCCTTCCTTCCTTCCTTCCTTCCTTCCTTCCTGAGTCAATCTTGAGTCAGTCAGGATCGAACTCCTGGTAACAGGCAGTGTCTGCCTGCAATACTGTATCCTAACCACTACACCACCCACGCTCTTGTTGCCCTCCAGTTAACCATTTCTCTCTCTCTCCTCCTGCTCTCTTCTCCCACTGTGGTCACCTCCTGCCTGGTCAGACCTGCCGTGGACGCAGCTGGTAAGGAGGTTAAGAATGGGGAGGACAGGCCGGCGTCCGTCATGAGCTCACTGAGCTATCGCAAGCGCGCCAACCTCAAGGACTCCATTGGAGGGAAAGGGGATGAGGAGAGCCTCTTCTCCGCCCTGAGCGAGCGCCCGGAGTCACCGGACCGCTCCTTCCGCAAGGCCGCTCGTGCTTCGGTGTCCGGCGGCTCAGAGAATAGCTCCCTTGCCTCCTGGAAGAAGCCGCTCGGCGGAGGTCTGGATGAGCTCAGCGAGAGGGGCTCGGTCCTCTCTGAGGCCAGCAGCCGACTCCCGAAGGGGCTGGAGAAGCGCTGGTCCACCTCGGCTGCCGAATTCGATCGGACGTCGGTCCTCTCGGCCACAGTCAGCCAGAGTGGAGCCTCCTGGGCTGGCCTGGAAGATGACACCCGCTCATCACTCAGCTTGGCCCTCTCGAGCCCCGGAAGCTCGCGACGCAGCGCTTCTCACTTGGATGACCTTATCCCGTCCTACGGCCGCCCGGGCTCACGGATGTCTTTGAGTCGTTCCCAGCTGGATGACACGGCCAGCCTGGCCCCAAGCGACTCGCGCTCCCTCTGCAGCCAACACTCTGCCGCACGCAGCCTCTCGGTGCCTCCTCGGCCCCGGACGTCCATCTCAGATGATCTACGGGTAGATGAAGCAGACATCAGGCCGGTCGGCCATCGGAGCTACCTGGACCCGGATCTGGAGGCAGCGATCAGTGAGGTGCTAAACTACAAGCCTGTCAAATTCAAGCGCTCCAGCCATGATCCCGACTCGGATGAAGAGGACCGCAGGAGTGTCCGCAGTGCCAGGAGCACCACTCTGCTGGAGACCACCGAACACCCGGCCAGCAGCCTCCGTCGGTCGGCCTCAGCCTTGGACTTCTACAGGCCTGATCAGAAAACGAAAGGTAGGAGAAGCCGGAGGCGGAGTTCCTCCAGTGACTCCTCCTCTTCCTCCTCTTCCTCCTCTTCCTCTCCCGAACGGCAGAGAAAGACCTCCAAAAAGCGGGCCAAGAAGTCCAAGAAGAAATCCAAGAAGAAGAAGCAGCAGAGGTCCCACTCCGGCTCTTCTTCAGAGTCTTCATCCAGTTCCACCGTCTCGTATCGTAGCGACTCCAGCATCAAGAAGGGCCCGAAGCGTTCAGACGGGGAGAGCGGGGGTGTCCCTAGGGACGGGGGTCCCGAAACTGGAAAGTCCACCAAAGAGCTGAAGAAGGAAGAGAAGAAACGGAAAAAGCAAGTGGACAGCCTGATGATGAAGTACTTGTATCGGCCGGAGAGCGACTAAAGGCAGGTGGTAGCATGGAGTGTGCCGAGTTTCAGCATGGTGTTCCTGACTAACCTGGGCAGAGGACGGGTGGGAAGGGAGCTTTGGACTGCCGTTCCAGGTGTTCCAGCGGTTTTCTGCATGGGGGGGTTGACTCTGGAAGCTTGGAACCCTTATGGTTTGGGGACTGACCTCCAGCATGGAATGTGTATCTCCAGGAACTAACCGTGTCCTCGTGGGTTGCGACTTTGCCCTCCCGTACCCGTCTGTCCGTCTTCGTGTCAGAAGCTGCCCACTCAGCTATTTCTGTGTCGCAAGGATTGGCCGGTGACAACACCGTTCCCCAATTATTTCGGTGTGGTTTGAGGAGGACGGTGGCGATCGTTGTTGTGCAGCGGAGAAGATCTCCACTGTCCTCTTTATTTTTGGTGGTGGAGGTGTGTGTAGGCCGACGGACCCCTTGCCGCCTACAGGGAAGGGTGGCAGCTTCCAAAATCCGTGGTGTTTCCACTGTTTGCATCTTCCTGGGAAGAACACGCTTGTCTCCGGCCGTAGGACCAGTTCCAGAAGAAGAGACAACCCTGAGGAACTGCTACCTTCTCAGAAGCCTTCAAGAATTGACTGTATTTATTCCGTAGGCTACGTTTTGTCAACCTTGACCACTTGAAGAGGGGTGGACTTCCACTCCCAGAATTCCATGTTGGCTGGGGAATTCTGGACTTGAAGTCCACCCCTCTTAAAGTATTGCTGGCTGAGGGATTCTGGGAGTGGAAGTTCACCCTTCTTCAGGTGGACAAGGTTGAGGCACACTGCCTTAGATAGTTAAATAGGCCTACACCAGGGGTGAGTTGCTGGGGGTTCGTAGGGGTTCGGGAGAACCTCTAGCTAAGATTCTGTGCAGTTCAGAGAACCCCCAAATCCCACTCCTGGCTGAGCCCGCCCACCCTGCCCCTCCACTCCCAGGTCCGTTTTGAATGCAGGTAAGTGCAGGGCGCGCACGGAGGTTCGGGGAGGGTGAAAAACTGGCCTACTGGAAGTTTGGGAAGGCCAGAAACAGGCCCGTTTCCAGCCTCCAGGAGGGCCATTTTCGCCCTCCTGGAGACTCGAGGAAAGCCTCTGGAGCCTGGGGAGGGCAAAAAGCCCCCCCCCCCGCTGTGGTGCAGGAGGCCAACTAGGCCACGCCCTCCATGGCCATGCCCTCCCAGCAAACAGGCAGAGAACTGCTTGCTAAAATTTTTGAAGCCCACCTCTGGCCTATACCATTCCTCCCCACATATGCACCCTCTCTTTTATCTGAGAGGTGGGGGTGGGGGTGGGTGGGCTTTGAGTGAGAAAAATCTTCAGTTCTTTTTTTTTTTTAACCAAGGGTGGGGTTGGAGGGTTGGTGTTTTCATCTCAAGGTCCTTCCCTTTCCATTCTTGGGTTGTGCGTCGTCCCTTCTCCCTGGCCCAGGAAAAGGAGGTCAGTTGCTTGGGCTGAATAAGACTGCAAAGCAGACCCTCGCCCTGCCTGCCCATATCTAGGCCGAAATTCAACCGGAGAGGCTCTCCTGGAGGGGAGGAGTTTGGTCCGAACTGTCTACCTTGAAGGCCTCCTAAGATGGTTACGCGTAGAAGACATGGACGTGCAACTCCGGAAGACTCTCTCGCTCTGCCAGGGTGGCCTTGAGACACCCCCCACCCCACCCTGGAAAGGAGCTGTGGACTATCCCACTTTTACACACACACACACACACTTTTTTTCATTCTTTCGTCATGCAAACACCAGCGAACCTCCACTTTTGGCAGCTGTTCCGTCTTGCAGTGGCCGTTCTTTGTTTGCCCACCTCGGGGGGAGACGTGACAAGGGGAAGGGGAGCGATGGGGAGGGTCTCCGCAGCTAGCGTTTAGCGGGAGGGGGGAGTCATGGAGAGGGGGGGAGAAGCTCCAGCAGCAGCAAAGGCAGTCGTGGCAAACCCCCCACCCCCGCCTTCTGCACGCCCACCCAAATTATTTGTGTACGAAATTGTTTCCGACAGCTTTGAACGCGAGAACGATCGGGAAAGGCAAAAGGAGCTGCGTGTTTTTGTGTGCATTTCAGTGTGTGTGCGTTTTTCTGTGTGTGTTTGCGCGTTCGTGTGTATGTGTGCGTTCGTGTGTGTGTGTGTTTTTGCACGGGCTTTCTCCCACCCTCCTTTTGAAAGCAATTTCTTTTTAAAATGTTCAATTGCCGGTGCAGCCTCCTGCAGCTGGGAGAATGTGTTTGTGCTTTAGATTTCTTAATGCACTTAACGCTCCAGCTGATATAACAGAAATGGAGCTGGGAAGAGTGGAATTGGGTTTGGGCAAATGGGGAGGGGGGTGGGAAAGAGAGAGGAGGGAGGGGTCTCGAAGCCCAGGGTACGCGCCGGGCGGGGAGAAATACAGAGCTGGAAGAAAGAAAGGAGAAGATTATGGGTTGCGGAGGGGGGGGAGCGTACCCCACTCAGTTTTGCTTTCTACACCCATCTCTCGCTTCTTGATTAACAGAGTTGGAAGGGAACTTATAGGTCATCTAGTCCAACCCCCTGCTCAAGCCTCTGAAAGTCCCCCTTGTCAGCACTTCAACCTGCATTTACTCTAGTGCTGACATAAGAAGGAGAAGAGGGGGCAGCTGGCAAGAGGACGCTTGACTTTTCACCTACTTATTTTCCCTGAAGATAATATCCCCTAGGAGATGAGATGGGAGGGGGGACATTCCTGGGAGCTGAAGTAGTAGATGTGGGGAGAGTGATTTGGAAGATGGCCAATGAGACGCAGAGAATTGGGGAACGGAAAGGGAAGGTTTGGGGTCAGGAAGTCAGTGTTGGCTACAACATAATCGGGGACAGATGGTCATGCTTAATAACCTGACACCCCTCTGTTTTGGTAAACTGCACCTGGTCCTGGTATCTGGTTGTAAGAGGGGACCAGAAGAAGCAGTTTTTTGTTGTCCTCAGCCTCCAGAGCATCTCTAGGAGTCTCTGGAGGCTGGGGACAGCAAAAAAGTCACTTACTGTCCAACCGGGAGTTGGGAAATGGGCCATTTCAGGCCTCCGGAGGGCCTCCTAGGGAGTGGGGAAGGCTGTTTTCGCCCTCTCCAGATGCATAGAGAGGATCTGGGGCCAGGTGAGAAAGAAAAACGGGCCTTCCCCACCCACCTCCAGGCCCTCTGGAGGCAGGAAACAGCCTGTTTCCCTACTTCTGGTGGGCCTAGAAGGCCCGAAAATCAGATGGCTGGCGTGCACATGTGCGCCAGAGCTGAGCTGGAGTGCCCACTGATATGGCTATGCGTGCCACCTGTGGCACGCCTGCCATAGGTTCGCCATCACGGGTATAGGGTCTCTTTACTTGAGCAGAGGGTTGGACTAGAAGACCTCCAAGGTCCCATCCAACTCTATAATTCTGCCCTT